>NC_080023.1:91475714-91780000 GCF_030020395.1 Manis pentadactyla
GGCTTTTGTGTCATGTCAGGTGAAGCAGAGATCACTGTGGGTGGGGAGAATCTCCTGAAGTTATTCTGACTATAATGCACTTTCCTTTCACAGCAAACACCTTATCATCCTTCAAAGCTCATTTCTCCTCGCAGACTTCATTGCTCCCTGCTCAAATGTTCCCATAAACCTTTGTCCATTACTGGGCTTGCGGCATGGTGTTGAATTATTCTGTATGTCTCCCTCCTGCTGTAGACTTCGATTTCCTTAAAGGAAAGGACTGAGACTTATTTATTTTTGCATCCATTATACTGTACCTGGAAGCTTATAACTCTATAAACTTTTATGGAATGATGAATGATATATTACTTAAATGTTTATGCTCAGGTTGATACTGAGAGACAAACGATAGGAGCAGAAAATCATAATACAGCCAGTTCCATAGGAGTTTAAGTTTGAATAGAAATCTTCACCAGCTGGAATTGGGAACAGAACTAAGAGGCAAAAGCCAAGAAATTGAGATCTGATAACTTAGCAGAATATTGAAAAAGGGCAAAATCCTATTTGCCTCTGTTACTTAGTTCACAGTGATAAGCTTGACAAACCCCTTCTGGCGGACAGTCAGTCCTCTCTGGGCACCTACTAAGCTTCTGCAGAGATTATTGTCAGCCCATGCTGCTGTAGGGTTGAGGTGAGGGTCATCCAGCCAGATGTTTCATCAACACCAGGATGGGCACCCAGATGGCCCAGTTCATAGCAAAAAGGTAAATTGATACTAATGTTTGATTTTTATTTCGCTAACAATTTACCAAGCACAATGAACTTTTCTGTTTCATTCATAATTTTTTCAGCAAATATTTATATTGAATGTTTATTATTTTCCAAACATTGTTCTAGACACTGGATGAAACTGTACAAAATAGACCAAAAAAACCCTACCATTATGGAGCTTACCATCTAGTGTTAGAAGACAGATAATAAACAAGTGAGTGAGATATGGGTGGATGTAAGAAATGATTAGGGAGAAAAAAAGCAGAAAATGGGATATGAATTTGGGGGTGCTTTCAATTTTGGATTGGATGGTCAATGAAGGCTTTACTGAGATGATAATTCTTAAGTAAGGCAGTAAAGAAAAGAGGGAGCTAGTGGTGAGGTGATTTGGGGGTAAGTATAAAGGCCCTGTGGTCACAGTGGGCCTAGTGAGTTGAAGGGATCAATAAGGAGGCCTGCATGGCTACAGTTGAGTAAACAAGGGGAAAAGCAGTAGGAGAGAGAAGAGCTTAGGAAGGTAACATAGGATCACATCACGTTGAACCTGGTAGGATACAGTAAGGACTTTGCTTTTATTTAAAATGGGGTGGGAGGCCAATGGAATGTTTTGAGCAGATGTATGATTCAACTTGACACATTTTTATTGAATTATAGCTGAAGTATGGTTGATATACAATACTATATTGGTTTCAGGTGTACAACAGTGATTCGATAGTTATCCACATTACTAAATGCTCCAATAAGCATTGTTATGCTCTATCAACATACAGTAATATTGTAATATTATTGACTATATTTATTATGCTGTAGTTTCATCCCTGTGACTAATTAATATTATAATTGAGATCTTGTTTCTCTTTATCCTCTTCACCTATCTCACCCATCCACCCCAACCCCTTCCCCATGGTAACCACCAGTCTTTTTCAGTGTCTATGAGTCTATTTCTGTTTTATTTATTTGTTTTGTTTTGTTTAGATTCCACATGTAAGTCAAATCATATGGCATTTGTCTTTCTCAGTGAAGTATTATTTCACTGAGCATAATACCCTCTAGGTCCATCTATGTTGTTGTAAATGGCATGATTTTTTCTCTTTTTTATGGCTGAATAATATTTCATTGCATATAAGTGTATCACATCTTCTTTATCTATTCATCTTTTGATGGGCACTTAGGTTGCTTCCATATCTTCACTATTTTAAAAAACGTGGGAATAAACATAGGAGTGCATATATCTTTTCAAATCAGTGATTCTCCTCATCCCAGAAGTGGAATTGATGGGTCATGTGGTATTTCTATTTTTCAACTTGACATCTTTAATGGGATCAGTTTGCCTGCTGTGATGAGAATATGCTGTAGGAGCATGACAGGGTGACCAGTTATGAGGCAAGTTGAAAAAATATAGGTGAGAGATGACAGTAGCTTGGACAAGGCTTGGGGCAGCGAGGGTGGGGCTAGCAGTTATATATGTCAAAGGCAGAACAAATGGGGAGACTGAGAATGAGCAGCTAGAAGAGACAGAGGAAAACCAAGTTAGGGGGATGTCCTAGAAGCCAAGCAAAGAAAGTATTTCAAAGAGAGAGTGAGCCATTGGGTCCCATGCCCTGCTTGGTCACGTGAGATGAGGACTGATAAATGATCAGTAGGCTTAGCTATGTGGAGGTGACTGGTGACCCTGAGATGAACAGTTTCAGAGGACTGGTTGGGGTGGGGGAGGGGTGTTGGAACTGGAGAAGAGAGACTGTACCAGGGTACATGCAAAGCTTTCAAGGGTTTTTGACAAAAAAAGGATGGAGAGATTGAGTATTAGCTGAAGGGACAAATGGGATTTTAAAAGTTACTTTAAGATGGGAAAATTAGCAACATACTTATATGCTGATGGGAATAATTCAGTAGAGAGAGAAAAACGGATTATACAAATGACAGAGAGAATAGTGGTGCACTGTCCTAAAGTAGGTGAGAGCAAGTGGCCTTAGCTAGGAGCACAGACAGTTCATCCACCCTCAGAAAGTGGGGAGAAGGCAGGATGTGTGGCAATGGGAGACTGTGGAAGTTCTCTTCTGAGCACTTCAATTTCCTCCACAAAGCCAGAAGCAAGATTGCCCACTGGATTAGGATGGAGGAAGAGTTAGAAATTTCAGGGAGAGGAGATGACACGAAACAGCCCTTTCGTGGCCAAAGGAGAAATTCTCTACATGTTAGGAAGTATATAAAATGGAACAAGTTGTCAATGGAGAGATTTAAGTACAAATGGGATAACATTTATTATGATGTCTTAAGTGGAATTCAACTATCAGATTGAAGATGGAGTGAGGGTTAAATGTTCCTTTCTCAAGTCTTCAGTGTTTATTCTTTAAGAAACTTATGTTTTGAAAGATTTTTTAGAATTATATATAAAATTGCTGATATGGTATAGAAATATAAGTATGTGTACATATAAATACAAACAAGTATTTGTATTTATAAATATATATTCTAATTTACATAAGACTTTAATAATTCCATCTCATGAAAATATCAATAAAATGTTTAACAAAACCCTAAAGATGAAAGAGTTACTAAAATCTGAAAAATTAAAATTAAGAATTCTTATCTAATAGTCTGAGGAGAATGTCCACTATTTTATAAGCATTGAAAGTCCTCAGTAATCTTACAATAATAATATCCATACACTCTCAGCACTCAAAGAACTGCTGGGAAATTGTCTTATTAACCTTTATAATACCCCCATGGGGTCAGCCGGAATTTGATGAGATTTCCATTCTCCATGGTGGGCAAAAGCAGGGAGGTTTGGAGAAAATTGTAGACATAGCTCAAATATAAATAAATCTCATGTCTACTCCTCTGAGAGTCATCAGTTTAGGGTAGAAGAATGAATTAAAGTCTATTTATCACCTTCAGACGAACCAATCATGTTTAACTTGCATCATACATCTCAAGAGTAGAAAATCATGTTGGAAGAAACGATGAAGGAGGAAGAAAAGAAAATCAATTGAGCACTTTCAATTTGGGTCTTTTAAACTGTCTCCAGTCACAGGTGTTAGAGAAATAAGGACTCATTAGAGAGTGCAAGAAATATAAGAATAAAATGAATACTCTGAACAGAAATAGGAATTCTAAGACCCTTAACTTGAGAAAGGAATGAGAATAATGTGAAAAAAGAATCTTATGTGAGGTGTATAAGGGAAGGAAAAGGAAAAACTCTGATATTTTGAAATTTGGGAAAGCTGAACTGATTATAAACCATAGGATCTAGAACTGGTGTGTGTGTGTGTTGGGGGTGGGGCAGGTGACAGAAAGAACTGATAATCTTCTAAAAATGGTATTCCTAATTTGACTCCAAAATGGCCTGAGTAATAAGCAACAGCTAACACTTACTGAGAATTTACCATTTTCCAGGCACTCTTCTTGGTACTTTATGTGCACTAATTAAATCTTTTTTGCATATCTCTGAGGTAAGTACTACTATTATACTCATTTTACCTATCAGTAAATTCTGTCGTGGAGATAAAGTAACTACCCAAAGTTAGCCATTACCTGGCACAGCCTCATAATCCAGTTGAGCAATTTACTATGTACCTGCTATGATGAGCAGCTACATATTAGGCCCATCATAAATACCTGATGAATAAATGAATGAACAAACCAGTGGATAAATGACCCAGCAGGATCCAAGTCAAGGTGGGACCCAGGCAATATTCAAAGTCTCTGAAGTCCTAGTTGAGGAGCTCTGCCCTCTGTTTGCCCATTCTTTCTTCTGTGGCACTTCCTTTGGGACTCTCCTTATGCCGAGTCCCCATTGCTTTCATCCTGTCCCCAACTCCTTAGGTCTTTCTTTCACTCACTGAAACCCTCTTTCTCTCAGAGTTTAAGCTCTATGACCCACCAACACCCTCAGTCATCTTCCTATTCTCTCCTTAGCTGAAAACCAATACCATTAATGATTTAATCCTTAACACCTGAAGTCAAAACTTGCCCACCAGGAACAATTCTCACTTGGCACGGAAAGGAGGCAAAAATGGAATCCCTGGAAATGTATCTTCAGCTACATCTTTCCTAGGGGTCCTCCTTTGAAGGTGTTAAACCCGCTAGGTCATCAGGCTTACACCCTTTGAATGAGGAAAGCTTTGATGAATACCTTGTATGTAGAAAACCTGTAAGGTAAGTGTGGAAACTCCAAGCTTCCATAGGTAGAGAACTTGTCAAGACAACAGCCCCAAATTGATACACATAGATACAGAGATCTGTGCTATCCTTTTTTGCACATCTCTGAAAAGAATAAAAGCAATGATTTGTTGATTGCCTGCTGTGGCCCAGTAGGTCATCCTCACAGCTTCTCTGAGGGACAAGAAGATGGGCTCAAGGAGTTACCAGGACTAACAATAAATAAGTGGAGAGGCCAGGATTCTCCCTAACTCCAAAACTGGTGCTTGTATGTCAGCCCTGTAACCCCCTACTTTCTCCTGGTGATGAAGGTGCAAACACGCACAGCCCCAGGCTCTCCACCGCCTCCCCGGGAGCCCTTCACTGCAACTGCTCTTCACAAAGCAGTGAGAGTTCCCCTCATCTGTTGGAGTAATTAAAACATATATTTTATGGAAGCTCTTCTAAGTCCCATAGATCCTGGGGAGAGACACAGTCATGCTCTGGAGTTCACGCGGGGTGCTTGCCCTGGCCCCATTGTCACCTCTGGTCACTGAAGTGACCCTGGGCAAACCACTGGAATGCTTCCCTTCTCAGGCCATACCACCTGGGTGCTGGGAATGATGAGAAAGTTGGCATTCGCACAAACACACCAGCATCTTCCTGAACTTTGAATTTTAATCCTTTTTAGAGAGATTTCTTTCCGTTTATCCTTTCCCCTGTTCATTCACCAGACCAGGAACTTTATAAACATGGTTTATTTTTGGTGTTGGTCTCAGATGCTATTGAGTTGTTATCTTGTTCCATCTACTGAGTTTCAAATCCCCCTTAGGGTAAGCTCCACACAGACAGGGACCATTTCTTTCTTGGTCATGCTGCATGCCCAGAGCTCAAATCTGTGTCTGGTATAGCTTGGAAGTTCAATAAATGTTTGCCAAATGAATGAATAGGTCAATCTCCACTAAATAGAATAAAAATAGCAAGTTTCCTTAAGACCCTGGCCCTAGGGTATTTAGGAATTCTGCAAAGAGATTTCCAGGCCTTACAGTAGATCTGCAGGAATAGAATCTACATAGCATGAGCCTGGGGAATTTGTATTTTTAATAAAAATACCAGAAGCTAGACACTTCTTAGTATGAAGTGAATTTTTGAAACATGACTCTGGGGTCTTGAGTAAATATGCTTCCTCTGGGTCTCAGTCACACAGAGTACTTTTTTTCCTGTCATGTAACACTCACTTACTGAGCAACTACTACAGCATTTCTGAGTCAATTACAAGCATTTGTCTTTTTCCTGCTATGCAACATTTTTTACAATGATTCCCAGACTGTCTTCAGGCTAATTAAGTCTTTCACTTACTCATTCATTCAACAAGCACATATTGAAAGTCCATCACAGGGCAGTTGTGTCCAAATATGCTTGTTTGAAAGAGGAAATGTTTACCGAAGTTATATCTTTGGGTCCTTGTTCAGCTTTCACTGGTTTGACAGGCAATTTATGATGGTGGTAGAGAACTGGGGAAGAGAGAGAAGCAGGAAAAGATGTGGCTTGGCTTGTGTCAACATTACAGTATAGTTCTGCCCTTGGCAGTGAACAGACTCTGAGGGACTTCCCAGATTCCTTTATTGGTCACAAGTGTGGTTAGGTAAAATATTATGTGCCACAAGGGTTTGGTAATTATTGCTTTGGCAATCCAGATATTTTGGAGGGTGATGGTATACAACTTAGAGGGATTTTCTCCTGCTTGTACAGGAAGAGTCACTTAACCTCCAGATCTATTTTGTTCTTGCCACCTTGCCTTAGGTATGGGAATCTTTCTTGCTGGATGGTACTATTTCATTAAGCAGAGCTGAAATGCCAGCTGGGATTGCAGACTTGACCCTGTGTTATTTCATGTGTATTAATGGATGTTTTTGCTCATGGTGTCAAAACTAAGTTAAATAGAATAGACGTGTGGACAAGAAAACATCTTTGTGCTCAAAAGGCCTGTCTTTAGAACTGGATGCCTCTGTTGCTGTTATCTGGGTCACCTTGGTGGCTCTGCAGAAGACTACATCCACCCTGTGAAGAATACATCCCACCACTGGCTTTGCCCTTTCTCTGCCTGTAAACCCCCGACCTTCTGCATTTTTCATCTGAGCTCTTTGACATCAAGTGGGAGGAAAGGTTGACAAACAAGCCCCACAGAAATGTGAACTGCATCCCTTAATATTTTTAACTGTTGTATCACAGTCATCTTAATAATGATTCAGCTAATAATTATTGCTCAATTATTATTACTCAGTTATTACTATAGTCCCAAGTCTATTCTTCCTCCCTCCCTCCCTCCCTTCCTTCCCTCCTTCCTTCCTTCCATCCTCCTGTTGCCGGGCAGCTGCGTCTGGGGAGGTCTCTCCCTGTGCACTAGGTGAAACCTCAACCTGGACAGAGGAGGGTCAAGCAGGTCAGATGAGTGTAGATAAGGAAGAAACTAACTAAAGTGAGAGTAGCAGTGAATGGCAGCTGCCTTGCAGGCAGCAGAGAGCAAGGAAGAGCAGAGGGAAGAAAGGGAAGCTCACTGAACTGCTCAGCATGGGCAGATCCCTTGCCTACTCCTGAAGCCAAGGTAACCTGGTGTCCCATGTCCACTTGAATCTGCCGTATAGAAACTAAGCCCCTACCACCCCAGGATTTGGGGTTGCTGCAGAGCACTGGATGGAGTGAGATTATGTTCTGAGAACTTTCCAAAGGCAAAGACAGGAGACTTTTCAGGCAGGCTACTAAAAAGCATGATGTTACAGCTGCAATCCTGTCCAGGTCCCCTAGGTGATGAGAACTTGCAAGGCCAAACAGAGCTCTCAACAGCCCTTCCCTACTTGTCTGAAGTAGAACAGAGAAAGTGAAGACTTGCCCTTAAGTCTAGCAAACTGAATGAAATAGCAAAGTAACAAAGATGTTTACCACTGGAAGAGCACAGAGACAAGATGCAATAAGTGGAACAGTGAGAGGCTTTGTTTAAGGCAAAGTACACACTTGAAGAAAGGGGAGTGCAGACAACCTCAGAAAGGATGCATGCTTAAAGGCTTAGGATTCTGTCTTTTAAGACCTTCAAAGATGGGGCAAAGGGTGGGAGAGGGGGTGGATAGGCTTGACATGTAGTCTCATCATGCCTATCTCCAGTGAGAGACATTATGTCACCATCCATAGTCTGTCCTCTAGATATTCTGTAAGATAAACTTAACTCAAGAAATGTATTGATCCTGTTCTCCAAGATAATGGTTACCCTCAAGCAGTGGGGGCATATCATTTAGGACTGCTTGCCCTGCCTTAAGATAGAGTAAGTTATTGGCTCTTTATCATAAAATATTAGGAATCTTACCTCTTAACCCCCTTCATTTAAAAAATGGAATATTAGCCTTAAGTTGGAGTCCCTTTTGTTCTTACTATACTATTTATATATCAGCATTTTTCATCATAAGCAGGAAAAATTAATCATGATGCTTCTCCCATGTCCCCACCCTCTCTCCCTCCCTCCCTCCCTTCCTTCCTTCCTTCCTCCCTCCCTCCCTCCCTGTTAGAGGCTGTAACAAAGCCTAACTTGCTCAATTTTGAAACACGCTGAAAAGTTAAACCTCTCCCTCCATGTTGCCCTCTAGCTAGACCTTTCCGAAATTCTGGAATTTCTCCTGAATCCCCCTTGAAACCACATATAATGACATTCCAATCACCAGGCAAGAAATTGATCTTAGGACTCCTTTCAAAACCCCTCACCCTCTGAAACTCTGCCTTTATAACCCTATGCACAACCTCCCTCAGATGTCAACTCCATCCAGCTTGACATTCCTCTTTCCTGTTGGCTCCCTTGTATACAAGCTAATTCTAATAAACTCTGTTTGCTTTGTTTCTTTTGAGTTCAGTGTTTATTTCTATAACATTGAAACTCAAGAATCTGGTCTTTGGGGGTCCTATAACATCTCTGGTAATTTTTCCTTTAGCAGCTACTATGTTGGACACTGTGCTAGAGGAAACAGTATGGTCAGGACACTCTCAAACACTGTGCACCACATGCATCAGACTAAACCAGGGTGTTTGGGAGGAAGATTTGAACCAATCTAAGCCTATTTAATTTCATTCCCATGTGACAGGGCCAAGGAATGCATTGTTAGCAAGTATGCTCGGTGACTGTGGTGCACACAAAAGTCAGAAACACTGGTGTGTCAGGGAAGATAGAAATTCTGTGACTTAGGCATTGTTTGTCCTCAGTGGCAATACTTCACCTCCTGAATTTTAGTCTCAGCAGCTAGAAAAGCTCCAGGGTAACTGAAGAATGGGGATAGTAAATGTAAAGCAGTTTATTACACACAGCATGTGCTTAATAGATAGTTGTTACTTAAAACTAGTTTTACTGTAATAAGTAGGGACTTCTCCTTTTAAACCCCTTTTGTCCACTCAAACTACTTTAAGACAAAACCACCCAGCTAACTGAGGTGGGGCAGGGACATGCAACAAGCATGATAATCAATTTTTCCTGCCTATGGTGAAAAATGATGAGATATAAGTAGTGTAGGAAGAACAGGAGGGACTCCATCTTAAGGCTAATATTTCATTTTAAAAAGCTGGGAGTTAGGAGGTAAGATTCCAAACATATTTTATGTTAATTAGCCAATAACCTACCTTATCTTAAGGCAGAGCAAGCAGTCATAAATGATACTCCCCCACTGCTTGAGGGTAATCACTATCTTGGAGAAGCACAAGGTCAAGAGATTCCTTGTGTTAAGTTTATCCTACAGAATATCTACACTACAGACTATGGACAGTGACATAATGTCTCTCACTGGAGATAGACATCATGAGACCACATGTCAAGCCTACATGCCCACCCCTCCAACCCCCATCCTTCCTTACCTGCACTAGTCTGACCTGTTCTGAGAATTCTTTTTCATCAAGGTCAAGAACACTCCCCTGTTCAGGTTGAGGTCTCACCGAGCATGCAGGGGGAGACCTCCCCAGACACAGCTGCCTGACAATGCAACCAACCAATATGGATGCAAGTTAAAAGATTAGTGGGACATTCTACCATTTGCAACAACATGGATGGATCTAGAGGGTATTACGCTCAGTGATATAAGCCAGGCAGAGAAAGACAAGTTTCAGATGACTTCGCTCATCTGTGGAGTATAAGAAAAAAGCAAAAGCTAAAGGAACAAAACAGCAGCAGACTCACAGAACCCAAGAATGGACTAACAGTTACCAAAGGGAAAGGGGTTGGGGATGGTGGGAGGGAAGGGAGAGAGAAGGGGAATAAGGGGCATTATGATTAGCACACATAATGCAGGAGGAGGGTGCACAGGGAAGGTAGTATGACACAGAGAAGACAAGTAGTGACTCTACAGCATCTTACTATGCTAATGGACAGTGACTGTAATGGGGTATGTGGTGGGGACTTGATAATGGGGGAATCTAGTAAACACAGTGTTGCTCATGTGACTGTATATTAAATGATACCAAAATAAAAAAATATATTAGTCAATTAATCAATCAGTCAACAAGTACCAAAAAAAAAAAAAAAGATTAATGGGACATTTTAGGGACAGATGTGCAGTGAGTTCTAGGAAGGGCTGGAATGAGGAACAGCAATTCCTCAGAGCTCTTTCTCTTGACCTTGTTTTTCTACTTTTTGCACCTGTTTCATTTGCTCTTTCTCTGATGAACAGATTTCTCTCTTCCTCTGGGTATAGGGCATATTGCTCCCTCATAGCTCCTGAGTTTATGCATTAAATTTCTAGCTAAACAAAGAGACTCAAACCACTCTGTTCTGATTCCAAATTTTGCAGCAGAGGATCTTGTTGGTCTTGGGTCAACATATCTTGTCAATACAGACAGTTATAAACTTCATATTTGACAAACATAAATGAAGAGTATGGAAGCAACTACAACCTCTTCTTTTGGGTTTATAGTCTGGGTGTTTGATTGCAGGAGAAGTGCATGCTTAATGAAAAGTCTCTAAGGGAGTGGTAAGGAGGATATTTGAGTCCTTTACATACCCAAGTGGTGCTTCTGGAATTTATATTCTGTTTTAGTCAGCTCTGGCTGCCATAACAAAATACTGTAGACTGGGTGGCTTAAACAACAGAAATTAATTTTTTCACAGTTCCAGAGGCTAGAAGTCTGAGACCAGGGTACAAGTATGGCTGGTTTCTGTGGACATTCTCCTCCTGCCTTGCAGATAGATGCTTTTTTAATGTGTCCTCACAGGACAAGGAGAGGGAGATAGCAATCTTCCTGGTGTCTCTTCTTATAAGGGCAGTAATCCCATTATGGGGGCCCCACCCTCATGACCTCATTTAAACCTAATTACCTCCCAGAGGCCCCATTACCAAATACCATCACATTTAGGGGAAGGGCAGCAGTATATGAATTTTGGGTGGACACAAGTTCAGTGTATAGCGTAACCATAGGGTGTATTTCTGGCTCAAAGCTTCAGACCTATAATAGGTTTGGGAGGTTAGGGATTTTACTTCTACAGAATCACTCGGAGACACTCTTTGCTTATAGTCAAGTATTATTGGGGAAAAGTGAGGGTCAGTTGTTTTTGCGGGTAACACAAAAGCTAGGTGTTTTCTTACCTCTATTCACGTCAAAGGGTATCAAGTTGAGACTACACATTACTCTCAGAGTGATCACTTGTGAGTCAAAAGTCAACATTCTTCAGAATATTAAGGCCTCCCAGCCCTTGGAGCCCCTGATGCATGACAATTTGAGGTTAATTTAATCCTCTAAATTCTAACTATTGAAGTCTTGGTGCATCTGCTTCAAAGGAGCAAGAAGATGAAATTTCTCTGATATTCAAAGTTATAAAAATAAAACTCAGAAAAGTCAAGATGGCTTTGATGCATTAGAATAAAGAATAAAACCTCTATAGTTGGTACTTTACATGTAGTTGCCCTTTCCATGAAAATGTGAAAAGTTATCATTGTTACCAAGAACTACTTTGGGATCCTCAAACAAAAGAGTGGATTTCCATATTCAGTAGGAAAAATCCCCAGAGACTAGTGCAAAATTCTAACTGAACCCTTCATCTGTGTCATTTTTTTATCTACCAAATAGTAATAATAGTAGTATTAAATTATTAAACAAGAAATCTGTATCTCTGAAAATAAAACCTAAGAGTTGCTCTAAAATCCTCCAGTGAGATGGGATCTAAATATGAAGATACTTTTAATAAATAAGCTTTGCTCCGAAGATGCATGAAATCCTTTCATTGTGATTGTTTCCATGTGTCTTTTTGAAAGCTTCACAGGACAAGTCCAAGAATGATAGAAAACAGCCCTTTTGTTTTATGGCATGTTTGCATGAGATAGTCTTACTTTAGCGTTGTATGTGATCTGGCTTGATTCTGAGTGTTATAATTTGGGAGTGCAGACTGCCATGGCCCCTGCAAAGGGAGTTGCTGCCAGTCAGGGGAAAGAGAAGCAGCTTATCCTCTGTTGCCAGGTCATTAGAGAGGCAGTGAGACTTCAAAATGAAAGGGCCGGAAAATGGTCTTATCCACACCCTCACAATTAAGTCATAAAATCTTGACTTCCACTAATGAGTAACCATGTGATGTTAAACAGTGCCTTAGTTTGGATATCCCTAAAAGCAGATCTTGAGACAAGGACCTGGGGGCAGAGAGCTGGCCTTGGAGCTGATCCCAGGAAGCAGAAGCGAGGATGTGGGCAAGTGAGCAGCAAGGCAGAAAGCTGTAATGAGGGAATCACCACCCTCGTGGGGGGCCTTTTTCAAAGTACTCTGACATTATTAGTTAAAGGTTAAATATTAACTTCACTAGCTTCTCATGATTTGGAATTTTTGTCTATCTTCCCTCCTAAAAATGCTCCCATGCTGGGCTGCTTTTCCTGTGTTTGTGTCCCTCTCTTGGCCCGGCACCCCACCCCAGCCACCTCTGGAGCATTTTCTCTGGCTTGAAAGCCTATGACTTCGATGTGGGTCTGTTTGGTAAATGCTAGCCCAGAGGAGCCACTTTAAAGCTCTTCTGCATGGCTCTGGAGGAAAAAGGGGAGGCAGCACAGCAACCTGGACACCTGCAGGCAGGTGGGAGAACACAGACGCAATGGTCAAAGCCTTGGCTAATGCATCTTGGATTCTTCTGTCGTCCCCTGCTAGGAGCAGTAGATGCAAACAGCAGGACAGTACAGGGTGTAGTATGTGCTCCACCTGCATGATGAAGGTGCATGGAGAGTGTGATGGCAACACTGCAAAAGGAACACTCAGCTCTGTCCAGGGCAGTCCTGAAGTCTTCATAGTCCAGGAGATGCTGAAAGAAAGAAGTTATCAGACAGAGAAGGGTAGACACTCCCTTCCAGACAGAGGAACAGCTAAAAGCCCAGGGTCTAGAGTAAGAATCAAAGAGAGGAGAGAGAAAGGAAAGAAGGAAGACAAGGGTTGTGAAGGCAACCTGTAAAGGAACTGGGACATTATCTCCTAAACTATAAGGGGCCTGTGAGGAGCTTTAAGCAAACAGATATGCATCCTATAAAGATCTCTCTGTGGTAGCTGTAAGGTGGAGAGTAAAGAGGTGAGTCTGAGAGCAGGGAAAGAGTTGCTGTGATTATTAGTTTCCTTTGCTGCTGTAACAAATTACCACACATGTAGTGGCTTAAAACACCAATTTATTCTCTCAGAGTTCTGGAGGTCAGAAGTCCAAAATGAATCCCAGGGAGTTAAGAAGCCCAGCACAGGTTTCTTCTGTGGGCTCCAGGCATAGGGCTGTTCCCTTGTCCTGTCCAGCTTTTAGAGACCACCTGCACTGCTTGCTCCTCATCCTTCCAACTTCCCTATCTGCCCTCCCGTCTCCTCCTTTTATGACCTTGCCACCCTCTTATTAGGACTCTTGTGATTATTTCAGACCCAGTTGGATAACCCAGGATAATATCCCCTTCTCAGAACCCTTAATTTAGTCACATCTGCAAAGTCCCTTTAGATAGAAGGGAACATTTGGAGTTCCAGAGGTTGGGCTTGGACATCTCTGGGGGGCCACTACTCAGTCTACCACAGTGATGGTTTCCAGGTGACAGCCAAGTCAAGTTAATCCCTAAAATACATGGGAATATCTTAAAATAAGGGAGGTCTAGGAAGAAAGAATTTGATGTTTCATTTTCTTTTCCCCAAGGCAGAATGAGAAATTTGTTACAAAAGAACAATTAACAAATACACTCAGGCAAAAGGAATTACTATTTTGATGCTCTAGCTTTTCTTTTCTTCTTATCCAATGCTTTCTTTACAGTTGTGCATGTGTGTGTGTGTGTGTGTGTGTGTGTGTGTTTTCATTATGTAAGTGCTGTGATTCCAGGGTGACAGTGTCCATGAGTCATGCAAATCATAACCGTGTTCTCTCTCATGAGACTCTGATAACAGCATCAGAGTTAGGTGATACTGTAGTGAAAGCACATGGATGTGTAGATATTCAGGGGACATATCTCATCTAAACCATTTCCCTTGGGGGTCCTTGAGGTCACTACTTGCTCTGACATGTATTTTACCTCCCACGGAGTGGAGTACACATTCTACGCTACATGTTTGTTGTCTGCTGACCCAACTTGCCTTCTCCTTCCCTCATCTTAACAGAGCTACACTTTCAATTAGGTGTCTAACACACACACACACACACACACACGCACATACACACGGTGTGGTGTGGTCAATTAGTAGTTCCCACTGCTTGGCCCTCAGACCCTGGACTATTGGCCTAAGCTGTTCCCAGCAGGATGAATGCTGGAACAGAAGAGCTTTCCTGGTATGAGGATGTGACTCTGGAAATCTATAGACACGCAGCCCACATGAGGTTAAAAGTAATACCTCTATGGAGAAAATCACATTGTTGAAGCACTGAAAACAAATCATCTCTAAAGCCTGCTCTTCCTTGGGACATTCCAGTTAAGTGAGCCAAAAGATCCTTTTTGTTCATTAAACTAGTTTGAATTGGGTTTTCTGTTTTTGGAAGCTAACATTTCCTAACAGGTATGAATTTATTCCTTGCTGACTACATGTGAATGAATAAATAAATAAATAACAAGAAAGACCTATTTATTACAGCATTCTTCTTAATGCTACTCAAAACATTTTTAGTATTGATCTCATCAAAATATCTGCTTTGTTTTCTGGGCTTCAGTATAATTAGGAAAGATGGCCATATAATTCTAGAATTATATATATACCAAATAGAGGTATATAGATGTGGTTTTCCAGATGGAGGGTTTTGGGGACAGCAATCCCAATCAGATTACTGAGAATTAGTTGCCAGGGAGCAGATTTAAATCCATTCCACATGATTTTGTACACAGGAGATGCTATTTTGTGGAGTTAGTCACAAATGTATAAACTGGATGGTGTTTGTTTTTATGGAAGAGAATAGCCTGATTCCCAAGGCTGTTTCAAGATTTTGTTTTATATATTTTAAATCAAATTCTTTTTTCCTATTTTCTTCCAAGAATATAAATTCAGGATCAAGGAATGCCACAGGACAAGTATAGTTGTTCCTCTGTTAAAGTATTTCATAGTCAAAAGAGCACAGACTTTGGAACTCATCAGTCTAGTTCTAATTCTGCTTTTGTGTCTTAAAAAAATCCTTTCCAACCCTAATTCATGAAGATATACTCCAATATATTTTCTAAAGGCTTTATAGCTTTTCACATTTAAATATTTAATCCATTAAGAATTGACTTTTGTGTATGGGTTTGCTTTTTATTCCTACCTGTTCAAGAAACATTTATTGAAGAAACCACCCTTTTCCACTGGTCTACAGCGTCACCTGGACACATATCAAGTGCCCATCTGAGTGTGGGTGTGTTTCAGCCTCTGTTCTGTTCTATTGGTCTAGTTGTCCATTCTTGGGGCAACACCATACTGCCTTAGACAGTATGGCTTATAAGTTTTCATATCTGGTAGAACAGGTTCTCCTACCTTGTTATTTTTCTTCTAGATGGTCTCACTGATTCTTGGCCCTTTGTATTTCTGTCTACATTATTCTGTATATAAGCTTGTCAAAGTAATCATTCAAATTTTGATTGGGATTACTGTAAGTCAATTCTCAGAGAATTGACATACATATAGTATGTTTCCACTTATATAAAGTTAAAAAATAAGAAAAGCTAATCTAAAGTGTATAGAGATTGACAAATTTAAAATATAGTAAGGAATCCATTATCACAAAAGTCAGTGGAGTGGTTACTGCTAAGGGGGAAGTAAGGGGCTTTGAGTTCAAAGAGATACCTAAGGAACCCTGTTTCATTTCTTAACCTGATTGTAGTGATATGGGTGCCTGCCTTATAATGACTAAAATTTGTGTGCACATTCCCTTAATTTTCCTATGTATATTTCATAATAGAATATTTATGAAATTCTAACTCTGCCTCTTGCCAGTTGTCACATTAGTGTTCTTACATAATCCCCACCCCCCTCTCTCTCTCTCTGAGTTTCAGTTTTCCCATTTATAAAATGGAGCTCATACCTGCATCACAGATTTGTCTCCTCTTACATTTCAAACACATATAATACAGTGTTTAGCACATGCAATATCATAATAAAAATTCTGATTTTCTCTTCCTTCTCCAGCAAACTCTAGTAGAATCAGCCTGAGATGAAAGGACAAACTCTACAAGGTTATGTATTCAGAAGACCCTGGCACACAGCCTTGGACTTAACACTTTGTCCTGTACAAGAGGAATATTGACAGTCTGGTTATCTCCTGCTTTTTTTTTTGGAAATCATGCTATTTGTCAGTTTCATCACCTTAGGTGTAGGGCAAAGAGAAGCTTGTTCAATAATGCTTATCTCTAGACCAGCCTTATGCCAGTCACCAGTTGGCAATGGGCTTCTCCCCACCCCTTCCACTGTGACCTTGGCTCTGAAGAAAGTGAACCTAAACCTTTGACCCCTATTGGTAAACACTGCCAGCAAATAGTGGTGGATTTAAAATTAATTCATTCTGAATTGAGATCCCTTTAAAATAATACCACAAAGTGCCTTTGTTATATACATTAGATACATATAGATTAATTCTTTGCAGCTTGGAAGTTATGCACCAAGGTTAGCGCTTAATAATAAAAATTAAAAGAATAACGGGTAAGCTATTTTGAGTGATCGTTAAATATGCCAATCATTTTGCTTAGCATGTCAGGTGTATTATTTTATTTAATGTTCATGTAGTAACAAGCATAATTTTTATCCCCCACTTTACAGATCAGTAAACTGGGTCTTAGAGAAGTTACGACTTGCCCAATATCCCACAACTAGTAAATTCTGGAGACCCTTACTTAGTCCCTTAGTGTATATCTAAATTTGTGTAACATCAAGTTACAGACCTGAGATAGTGGATGTACAGACACACTTATTCATATACCCTGGCTCATGTGCCAAGCCTTCTCATTCTGCAGTGAGTGATTGTAGCCACAATGGCTTGCTCTCCAACCCGTGTCATTCTTCTATGATGATGACCACATATCAGAGCACTAACAGATAATCATGAGTCCCCTGCTCAGACCAGCTCAATGAGTATTGATTTATCATGGTAAATAATGAGATGATGGAGGAAGAAGAGCACATACCTTATAAACCCAGTTATCACAAGTGTATTTAGAGCTAAATTGTTCCACATCTGAAGGAAGTAAAATTACAGTCTGGTTGGGCCTTTGAGAAAGTGCAGTGAACCCTTGAACAATGAGCTTTGAACTATGTGGGTCCACTTGCACATATTTTCTTAGTAAGCATATCAGTAATTTATTTTGGAGATTTGTGACATTTGAAAAAAAACATTTTATTTTCTCTAGCTTATTATACTGTAAGTGTACAGTATATAATACATATAACATAAAATATGTGTTAATCCACTGTTGATGTTATCTATAAGGCTATTGGTTGGTAAATTATTGGGGAATTAAAAATTATACACAGGTTTTTGCACAGATTGGGTGAGTCAGTGCCCATAATTCCAGGGGTCAACTGTATACTGTTCCTAATCTATATACCTAAAAAGGGTGGTGAATTTTACTGTTTATAAATTATACTTCTAATGTAATTATAATTTGAATTTTTTAAAAAACCAATGCTTGGGAAACAGACATCTATGAGGAAAGCCTGGAATATGAGTTTATTTAATTTATAAAAGATAATTTTGGGAGTACTTTAATAGTATGGGAAATCTAAATGTCAGCTTTCCCTTCACCTTGTGGGCCACTCTACATCATTACACTTGGTAAAAATAGGAAGAAATTAGTTTCAACCATGAGTAGTTCACTTGGCTTCTTGATGGTGCACAGTGTGCTTTGGTATGCCATTCCAGAAGACCCACATAGTGGGGGGCTGTGGGTCCACTCAAGTCCAATCCTTTTGAAGCACTCTGTCAGGGAGAATTTTGCAGATGTGCTCATTCATTCTTTTAAGAGTCCATGAGGTACCTGTTGGAAAATAAACACGCACACACACACACACACACACACACACACACACACACACTTATATGAATCTCCCAAGGACCAACATAAATTATCAGAAATAACACAAACTAAACACATAAAAAGGAAGAGAATCATTTCCACAACAGACTCATAGTTTATAAGGTTTAATCAGTGCACAGTAAAACTGGTTCTTAATTGTTCCATTACTGACCCCTTAAGGGCAACTTCTTTAGCTACACCCTCTTGTTTAACATCTTTAGCCTGATTTTTCTTTTTTTGCTGTTAGTAGTTGACTACATTTATTGTATCTCATGCATTTCTTCTTTTAGTGAATTAGTTTTGAAACACTGTAGTTTTTGTTTGTTTTAATGACCGAGAATCTCCATTTGCCCTCACACTTGATGGTAGTTTAGCTGAATACAAAATGTTTAGTGGATGATATTTTTTTTTGGCACTTCCCTTATCTTCAGCCTATTGACTAGTTCTTTGTGGAAAATTTATCTTTGATAACTTTGCATTTTCTCTTTTACCTTGATCTGCAGTTTTATTGCAACATTAATTAGTTTAGATTTAGTTTATTTGAATGTGTTAATGATTAAATGTCACTTCAATGTAAGGATTTAGGTGTCTTTGAAGTTTGGGAAAACTTTTTGCCATTATTTCTTTAAAATAAAATTGTTTCTCCATTCACTTTTTTATGGAATTAGATAGGAATTCAAATTAGGTGATTTGAACTGTTTTAAATGATTCTATGATTCTCATATCTTTGTTTTTGTTTTAAAAATCTGGGTAAATATTTTTAGACTATTTTTTACATTAAATTTGCTCTTGATTATGTAGAGTTTATTATAATTTTTGAGCTTTTCTTCCCAGAGAATATGCCTTTAATTTCTAATATTGCTCATTGCTTTTTTTTCTAACATTCATACTTTATTTCATATCTGCTGGGCTTTTAAATTGGTTTTTAATAGATGTTATTCTTTCATTTATTTCTTTGATCAAACAATGCATTCCTTTGAAAAAGCTTTGGTGTGCACCATAAGATTATTTTCATCTGGAGTGTGTTTATATTTTGAACATTAACTTTCTTGGCCACCTCTCTTAGCATGTAATTATTTTTATGTCTAATGGAATTCTGATACCTTGGTGTGTTGATCCATGAGGGGTGAAGTTTTAGAGTGTGAGTTTTATTTTGTTTTGTTTTAACTTTTTCTTTCCATATAGATTTTTTTGGGTTTTCTTTGCCTGTAGTTGTCCCCGGAACCTTACTGAAGTATTATATGCATTGTTGTTTTCATTTTTCTGCTTTATTATAATAGGAGGGATCTCAATATCTAGTAATATAAATTGTGGGTAGTTGATGGAATTCCTGGGTAGTTAGCCTTTGGCTTTTGCTTTTTACCACCCTACATGCAAAGATTCCCTTGAAATTCTAATTCAAGGCAGTGTAATGACAGCCTTGTTTTTTTTTCAATCTCCCTTATATGAATAAGGAGTCCCATGCTAGTCCTAGCCTTAAGCTATGAGATTGGTTCTTCTATTCTGTATGGAGGATTTTATTTATTTATTTATTTATTTATTATTAAGGTATTATTGATATATACTCTTATGAAGGTTTCACATGAAAAAACAATGTAGTTACTACATTTACACATATTATCAAGTCCCACCCATACCCCAATGCAGTCACTGTCCATCAGTGTAGTAAGATGCCACAGATTCACTGTTTGCCTTCTCTGTGCTACACTGTCTTCCCCATGACCCCCCACACCATGTGTACTAAAGATAATACCCCTCAATCCCCATCTCCCTCCCTCCATGCCCTCCCACAACCCTCCCCTTTGGTAGTCACTAGTCCCTTCTTGGAGGCTGTGAGTCTGCTGCTATTTTGTTCCTTCAGTTTTGCTTCATTGTTATACTCCACAAATGAGGGAAATCATTTTATCCCAGTATTTCTTAAATTATGGTCCTTGGACTACCTGTAACAGAATTAGCTGGGATGATTTTCTAAAATGCAGATACCTGAAAATTAGTTTCTAAGGGTAGGCTTCAGGAATCTGCATATTTAAAAAGTCCCCAGGTGACTGAATGCACCAATCAAAAGACCTAGAGTTACAGAATGGATAAAAAGCAAGACCAATCTATATGCTGCCTACAAGAGACTCACTTCAAACCCAAGGCATACACAGACTAAAAGTGAAAGGATGGAAAAAGATATTTCATGCAAATAATAAGGAGAAAAAAGCAGAATTAGCAATACTTAAATCAGACAAAATAGACTTCAAAACAAAGAAAGTAACAAGAGACAAAGAAGGATGTTACATAATGATAAAGGGGTCAGTCTAACAAGAGGATATAGCCATTATGAATATCTCTGCACCCAAAATAGGAGCACCTAAATATGTGGAACAAATACTAACAGAATTAAAGGGGGAAATAGAATGCAACACATTCATCTTAGGAGACTTCAGCACACAACTCACACTGAAAGACAGATCAACCAGAAAGAAAATAAATAAGGAGGCAGAGGCACTGAATAACACATTAGAAAAGAAGGACCTAACAGATATCTACAGAACACTCCACCCAAAATCAGCAGGATACACATTCTTCTCAAGTGCACATGGAACATTTTCCAGAATAGATCATATACAAGGCCACAAAAAGAGCCCCAGTAAATTCAGAAGGATTGAAATTGTTCCAACCAGCTTCTCAGACCTCAAAGGTATGAAACCAAAAATAAATCATGCAAAGAAAACAAAAAAGCCCACAAACACATGGAGGCTTAACAACATCTCCTAAATAATCAATGGATCAGTGACCAAATAAAAACAGAGATGAAGCAATATATGGAGACAAATGAAAACAACAACTAAACACCCCAAAAACTGTGAGACACAGCAAAGGCAGTTCTAAGAGGAAAGTATATTGCAATACAGGCTTACCTCAAGAACAATTCCAAATGAACAGTCTAAACACAACTAGTGAAACTAGAAAAAGAAGAACACATGAGGCCCAAAGTCAGTAGAAGGAGGGGCATAATAAAGATCAGAGAGGAAATAAATAAATTTGAGAAGAATAAAACAATAGAATCAATGAAACCAGAAGCTGGTTCTTCAAGAAAATGAAAAAAATAGATAAATCCCTAGCAGACTTATAAAGAAAAAAAAAGACTCTACACACATAAACAGAATCAGAAAAGAGAAAGTAAAAATCACTATGGACACCACAGGAATACAAAGAATTATTAGAGAATACTGTGAAAAATCATATGCTAACAAATTGGATAACTTAGAAGAAATGGACAACTTTCTGGAAAAATACAACCTTCCAAGGCTGACCCAGGAAGAAATAGAAAATCTGAACAGACCAATTACCAGCAATGTAATTGAATTGGTAATCAAAAAGTCCCCAGGTGATTATTATACCACCTAAATTGAGAACACTGATTTTAACTGTAGTTCTGAAAATATTTTTTTCTGTTTCTACTGGACATAAAGCAAGACAAGCTTTATTTTGAAGGTTGTGCAGTCCTAGGAATGGGTTGCTGTCTTGCTTGAGGGTTTCAGGCCTGGGCAAGTTCACTATAGAACTGCTGAGACTGAAAAATGACCACAGATCATTGGGGTGAAAAGGGGTTCATACCAAGCTTTATTCTCACTGCAGTAAGTCAAGTGCTAGAATCATGTTCACACCAGCAGTCTAAAGTAGCAAGCCTGACTCAGTCTCTGCTCTCTGGGCTCAACCTCTGCCCCAGGTGCTGCCTCTGCTCCCAGCCTCTGTTCTCCTCTCTCCTGTCTTTTGCTTTCTTCTCTAGGCTCTGCACTTAACACTGGAAACCTCTTTTATAGCAATACTGGCAGTAGCGTCTTCTTGCCAACTGGTTTGCAAGCGTGTACCTGTGCAGTAGGCTAAGCATTACCTCATTGCAGCTACACAATGGGAATCAGGTGAGGATCCTGGCCATGGAACTTCCATTTTCCCTACATTGGTGTTGGGGAGGAAGAAATTTTCTCTACCCCTTGAGGTTCTTCTAGCGAGTCTAAGAATCAAATTGACATGAGACAGATTAACAGCAGGAAAAAAACCAAAGTTTTTAATTAACATATGCACAGGAAAGCCACAGACCTGGGTTCCAAAGACAGTCAGGGACAATGAGGCATATATGTCACACTGAACCAAGGAGGAGGAAGTAGGGGGTCTAAGACTTCAAAGGAAATAGGAAGCAATTCACAGGAATATGAAATAGGTGTTTGATAAACAAAATATTTGTTGGGTCACACAGAAACAATGAGGGGGCACAGAGAGGAATTTTAACAGACTTAGCACATCCCTCCCTGTCTACCCCACCTAGTCTACATTATATAATACAGCTGCTGTGGGGACTGATCTCCTCGTGGAGTAGTGCCCCTGTCTAAATTCTTTTTAGGCAGTTGAGGGCTGCAGGGGAGGTCAAAGTCTCTTTCTGAGTCTTTTGGCTCTTGATCATTTTCAGCTCCAAGTAATCTGCATGTCATGCCTTGGGGTGGCCTGCCCTTTGTCCCTATAGTTGCAAAACTGAGTAGTTCACAGATTTTTAATGGAGGTTGCTGCCCATTTTTTGGAAAGACATAAGGGGGCAAAGCACTAAGGGGGGCAAGGAAATAGATGGCATCCAACCACTGTGGGCACTGTGTTAAATGATTTCTGTTCATTTCCCCAGGGTTAGTCATTTTGTAGTTAGGAAGCTGTGTCTGGGGAGGTCTCTCCCTGTGCACTAGGTGAGACATCAACCTGGATGGGGGAGCATTCTTGAATCTGATCAAGAAAGAATTCTCGAACAGACCAGATGAGTGTAGGTAAGGAAGGAATTAATTAAAATGACAGTAGCAGCGAATGGCAGCTGTGCAGGCAGCAGAGAGCAAGGAAGAGCAGAGGGAGAGAAGGGAAGCTCCTTGAACTTCTGTTCAGCATAGGGCAGATCCCTTGCCTACTCCTGAAACCAGGGTAACCTGGCATCCCATGTCCAATTGAATCTGCAGTGTGGGAACGAGGACCCTACCACCTCAGAATTTGGGGGAGCTGCAGAGCATTGGATGGAGTGAGATTATGTTCTGAGAACTTTCCAAAGGCAAAGACAGGAGACTTTTCGGGCAGGCTACTAAAAAGCATGATCATACAGCTACAGTCCTTTCTAGGTCACACAGGTGATGGGAACTTGAAAGCCCAAATCAGAGATCTCAGTAGCTTTCCCTTCTTGTCTGAAGTAGAACAGATAGAGTGAAGACATATGCGTAAGTCTAGAAAGCTGAATGAAATAGCAAAAATGATAAAGATATTTACCACCAGAGGTGGAGGTTAGAGAGCTCTTGTTTTTATCATGGAAAAGAATTCAGAGACAAATGTAACTGACCTATGCAACAAGGAAGTTTATTTACATAAGACTGTACACACTCAAACAGGAGTGCTGGCAACCTCAGAGAATAGGCATGCTTAAAGGTTTAGGATTCCTCTGGATTTCAAGAAAGGGGCAGAGTAGGGGGAGGATAGGCTTGACATATGGTCTCCTGATGTCTCTCTCCAGTGAGAGATATGCCACCATCCATAGCCTGTCCTCTAGATATTCTGTAAGATAAACTTAACACAAGGAATCTCTTGATCCTGTTCTTCTCCAAGATAGTGGTTACCCTCAAGCAGTGGAGACATATCATTTAGGACTGCTTGCCCTGCCTTAAGATAGGGTAGGTTATTGGCTGATTAACATAAAATATGTACAGAATCTTATCTCTTAACTCCCAGCTTTTAAAAATGGAATATTAGCCTTAAGATGGAGTCCCTCCTCTTCTTAGTATGCTATTTATATCTTGGCATTTTCATCATAGGCAGGAAAAATTAATCAGAATGCTTGTCCCATGTCCCTGCCCTAACTCAGTTTCTTCCTTCTATCCATCTTCCCCTCCTTCCTTCTCCCCTTTCTTCCATTTAAAAAATTTACATGTACATATGCACAGAATTGTATTAACAAAATCCTTGGTTCATAATATAGCCTTATCATTGGTTCATAGGTTATTCATTTTGCTCAGTTATTTAATCAGATATTTCAAAGACTGCAATAAATACCTGAGAGCATAACACCTAAATTAGAAACTAGTCTCTTGACAATAACTGACAATTAACTACATGCACCTTCTATCAAACCACCCTTTGTTATCCCTCACCATCTTCCTGCATTCATCATTACCTTGGTTTGCTCTCTATATACCTTTTTTGGGGGTATCTAAATGTATTGTTAAAAAAAAATCTGTGTGTGTGTACATGTGTGTATAGTTTTTAACTTTATAAAAGCTTAGAAAAAGTTAGAACAAGGGGTATCATGCTGTTTGTAATCTTTTAGACGTTTTACCTACTGTATTTACAAGATCTATTCATATTATTGTGTGGCATTGCAGTTCCTAATTTTTGAGGGCTGTATGTATTTTTTTAATCTTTTTTTTCCTTTACACATTTCCACACTGAGAAACTCATTTATTTTCATACTTTGGTTATCACACACTTATGATTCCAGAATCTATACTTCCGCTGAGGGGTCAAAAAACATACTCAAAGTTTCATGGCTAATGAGTAACGGGACCAGATGATGAGCCCTTGGAGACCACAGTAACCGCACCACCATGCTGCCCCTCTAAGGGACAGTCTACCTCTCCGCTCTTGTCCCCACTCTTTCCCCATTACTGAGTGCTATATTTTATTCCACTTGGTAAATATTCCATTATTTATTAATCCACTCAACTACTGAGGGGCATTTGTGTGTTTCCAGGTTTTCACTAATCAGGAGCTGCACTGCTGACGATACGAAATAGTGGAGAGACATGGATCTCCAGGATCTCTTATAAATTGCTGGTAAGAATATAAATTGGGGTGACTAGTTAGGCTAATAGCTGGGCTCTCCCTAATGAAGCTGAACATTCACAGACCTTAGCACTCAGCAGTCCCACTCCTAAATGCCCACTCAGCAGACCCTGCTGCCATAGGAGACCTGTAAAAGAATATCCACAGTAGTGGGGCAAAGTGGGAGAAGTTCAGGACCTCAAGCTCAGGGGATGGGGCTGCTGCCCGGTTGGGGGTGCAAGAGCCCTGAGGTGGAGAGCGGCAGGCTCAGAAATCTAGGCAAGCACTTCCACTCCTTACAGAGACTCCTCCAGGCTTTACCCCCTGGGGAAGCAGCTCGAAGAGGGAGAGCGGCTGAGACAGTTAATTCCTAGCCCTGAGGGTTTGGCAGAGTAGGAGAGGTGGGAAAGCAACCGACTGAAGTTAGTTAGTTCCCACCTACATTTCTGGTTCTGACCTTTTAAACTAAAACATAGTTTAAAGAACACCTGGAGCTGAGGTCTCAGTTCACTGTGTGTCCCCAGGCAAGTAGGTCAGCAATTTTCCCTCCCATTTTTTCCTTTCACAACCAACTATGGACGGCCTCCCTCCCAGACCACCCACCCCCACCTCGGACACAAAGTCCCAAACACCCACCCCTGGGAAGCCTCGGGGTTTCTTCTGTTTTCTCTCTGTGGTTTCCGCAACCTCAGCCTTTGGGGAAGGAATCCACAGCTGTCCGGCACCCAGGTTGGCTCGTGGGTGTTTTCCAAGCCGGGACTAAGAGCTCTCAGGGGCACAGAGCTCATTTCTTTCTCACAACGCCCTCGGAGGCAGGGAGCACAGGCGTGGTTTTTCTTATTTTACAGCTGAAGATACCCCAAAACAAGCGACTGAGCAAGGTCACAAGGTGATCAAGAGGTGGAGCTGAAGACAAGCTCTGCCTTCTGCTTGGTAGAAGGGACATGCTGGGGCCTTCGCGGCCTCCAGGGCCAGAATCCTGGGGCCCCGCCCTGTGCTGGGGCCTCCGGGACCCGCCTCACCTGCACGGAGGCCGCGCACCTCCCTGTCTCCTAACACCAGATGCATGTCTAATCGTAAAGCCAGATTTCTTGTGGTTCCTGTCCCACAACTGCCCTCTTTTTGAAGAATTTTTCCTTAGTGTTGTTTTTTCTGACTGTCAAAGGAAATAGTGTTTTAAAAGGCTGTCTATATGCTCAGACACTTTAGTGAAGGATTGATCATGCCTTTTTGTCTCAAAATAAAAGAAAATGTGCTAGAGGGTGCGTAATAAAATAAATTTCTCCTGTGCTTAAAAGATGAAATCCCTTTCAATGGATGCTATTGATGCCCCTCCCAGACGGACCCCTTTGTCAGGCTAGTAGAGCACCAGGTCCCCGCTACTCCAAGTGCTAGCTGCTGGTGGCTCAGGAAAACTGACCTCTGCCCAGAGACCTGGCTATCCAGGGATATGGTGAAACTTGGCCCCTCCTTGGCCTGCAGCCAATGACGGCTTGATACAGTAAAGGCCAGGCCCCTTGCCTGAAGTGGGGTTAACTGTTGGTGTCATTTGTGTTCTGAAGATCCTGGTGGGCACCTGCTCAGGGTATTTTAGCTTCCTTTCCCTGGCCTCTCCTTTTCCCTTACTTTCATAATCCATTCCTCCCAAGAGCTCCTCCAGTAAATCACATGCACAGGAACCTGTCTCAAGCTTTGCTTTAGGGAACCCCACCTAAGTACCCTTCAATTAGTAGAGAATGTATTAGTGCACTTCAGGGGCTATAGGGTAGCATTAAAGACTTGGTGTATTTGATGTTCAACATTTACCATTTCTAATGTCCTTTGAGATTTCTTCTTTGACCCATGATCTGGAAGTGTGTTGACTTTTCTAGTGTTTGGAGATTTTCTGATAATCATTCTGTTATGGACTTAGAGATAATTGCACTATGATAAAATAATGTGCTTTGTATTATGTATCAGTCAGGGTTCAATAATGAAAGTGGAAACACTAAGATATATAGCTATATAATATCTACCTAGATTATATCTATATCTATGTATCACTAGGTATCTCTATCCCAGTGGTTCTATTTTTCATATACATACACATAGGCTTATGTTTATATTATATTTATATTTATATTTATGTGGATTTTTTAGGGATTGGATCTTATGCAAACGTGGTACAATCTCTGTAAGGCAGGGCAAGCATTTGGAAAGGGAAGATGGATGTAAATTACAGAGAGTAAGATGCTGGAATCCAAAGAATAATCTGGAGCCCATGAGGACAGGCTGAAACCCATATCAGTTGTTGCCTCTGACCCTAGTAATGTAGTGTCATGCACCAGCGGGACCCTTTGTCACGGAACTAAACACATACTCAGGTCCAGGAGTTGGAGGAGCTGAGGGGACTCAGGGAAGGGTGGGGCAGTCACAGCCCAGTCACTGCCTCACACCAAGAAGGAGGGGTCAGCACATCAGGGACAATGGGTGTTAGTTACAAAGGACTGCTGCTTCATTTCTTCTCTCCAAGTCTCAAGCCTGAATCTCTCTTGTGGCTCACCCTAACCCAAAACTTACAGGAAAGGGAATTCTTGGAAATACAGTTCAGCTGAGGAAAGCTGACACATCACAAAGCCACCATAGGTTTTCCTACAGCAACTTGGAACCCATCACATTTTCTTGCACCATACTCTTAATCTCCAAAGAAAGACAGTAACAAATTCACATTTTCAC
Source organism: Manis pentadactyla (assembly GCF_030020395.1). NCBI lineage: Eukaryota > Metazoa > Chordata > Mammalia > Pholidota > Manidae > Manis > Manis pentadactyla. The sequence continues at coordinate 91,503,620 of NC_080023.1, forward strand.
CTAACATGATACATACAATCAAAACACACATGCTTTTCCTCAGAAGAGGGTACAAAGTCCCCCCTCTCTTTTATTTTAGTTTTTGAGTGGTATTTTTGTCTTGTATTCCAGACATACTCTTCCTTACCCCATTGTGAACTAGCAACACTATTTTCCCTTAATGGTCGAGATTAATCACGTCAATGAGTTAAAGTAACTGCTTTCTTTGCCTATTGATTCACTGGCTTAAGGAGCCCAAAGTGGTCAGGAGGCAGCCTCAGTTTCTAAGAGGAATCATTGCTGTGCCCTCCAGTGGAAGGATTATATGCTTTGGAACCAAGTGTAGACCAACAAAGCCTAAAGGGATACGAAACAAAATTGTTCTACTGGGTCACTGCAGTTAATAGTGAGGAGTCACTTTCATTTACATCCTGTGATTCCCAGTGCCATGAATCCTGGCTATAGGAAAGAGCATAATGTATTGGTCACTAAGTTAGATCATTTACTACATTCTGGAGGGCACTTCTCAGCTTTACAAGATGTCGACGACATTTCAGTCTTTAAAAGCCATTCCTCAGAGGAGGGAAAAAGATGGCAGCATGAAAAGGGAGGCAGAAGTCTCCTCCCCAAACCACATATAATACAAAAATACAGCAAATACAAGTCTTCCTAAAAGAGTGACCAGAAATAGGATTGCACCAGCCAGTCTACATCTGCAAAAAGAAAATATCTCATGGAAAAGGGTAAACTAATAAAACTGCAACCTGGTGGGACCCAAGCACTCCCATCACCCCAGCTCACCAGCAGGAGGAAGAGAATCAGAGCAGGGATGGAGTAGAAGCCCAGAACTGCTAAAAACCCAGCTCTAGAAAATCTACTCCAAGAGCACAAATCCACACTGCATGGTGCTCTGGAGATTAGAGGGGCTGAAAATCGAAGTCAGAGACTAAGACTGCAAACAGGTTCTCACAACCAGCTGCCCTGGGACAAAAGAAAGGTGGGTGCTTTGAAAGACTTCCCCACAGTCAGAGGGCTGCTGTAGGGGAAAGGGTTCAGGAGAAGGAGATGGTGGACAAAATCATCCTAGGGCACTCAGCCCAGCAGGATGGGAACTTTCAGGAGCTTCAAGGGCTCCATCCCCATGGATGGAAGTGCAGCCCTGAGGCCCCTCACCATGATAAGCAGCCTGCTGCTTCTTCCTCCTCACCAGCACTTGTACACAAATCTGCTGCCCCAGAACAGCCTGAGAGCAGCCCCACCTACAGCTACTACACAACTTAATGCAGAGGCTTCCCCCTGCACATGGCTCACTGGTCCTGACAGTGGAGGCAGGCACTGCAGCCAGGAAGCAGTAAAGGGCTCTGTATTCTTTGCAGGCACCGCACTACTCGCTTTCAAACCCTCCATCCACTCCAGGCCAGTGGGAGGGCAGCCACACCTATGGCAGTTTAGGAGATTAACCCAGAGGCTTCTCCTTGCCCACAGCTCACCGGACCTGAAAGTGGAGGCAGGTACTGTGGCCAAGAAGCAGAAAAGGGCTCAATCCTTAGGGTAGGTACTGGCACCGCTCACCTGCACCTACTACCATCACTCCAAGTACTGGGCAACTCTGAAGAGCAGAGCTTCTGGGCATGAGAGGTCACCGCCTACACAAACCTAATATTTCTCACTATCCAATAGGAATATGAAAAGGCAGAAGAACCGTGTTCAATCCAAAATCTCTCAAACACCAAAAAGAGGGCTCAGTGAGACTGAAATCTCCAGTGTTCCTGAAAAATAATTCAAAATAAAAGTCATAAGCATGCTAATGGAGCTACAGAAAAATATTCAGGAGCTAAGGGATGATTTCAGGAGGAAGACAGACACTTTAAAAAATACAGTACCTGAAATGAAACATACAATGGAGGGATTTAAAAGCAGATTAGATGAGGTAGAGGAGATGGTAAATGGGTTAGAAATTAGAGAACAGGAATACAAAGAGGGTGAGGCAGAGAGAGAAAAAAGGATCTATAGGAATGAAAGAATATTAAGAGAACTATGTGACCAAACCAAACAGAACAATATTTTCATTATAGGGGTACCAGAAGAAGAAGAGAGAGAAAAAGGGATAGAAAGTGTCTTTGAATAAATAATTGCTGAAAACTTACCCAGTCTGGGGAAGGAAATAGTCCCACAGGCCATGGAAGTGCAAATATCTCCCAGCACAAAGGATCCAAAGAAAACAACACCAAGACATATATATAATAATTAAAATGGCAAAGATAAAGGACAAGGAAAGAGTATTGAAAGCAGCCAGAGAGTGAAAAAAGCTGACCTATAAAGAAAAACCCATTAGGCTATCATCAAACTTCTCAACAGAAACCTTACAGGCCAGAAGGGAATGGCATGATATATTCAATGCAATGAAACAGTAGGGCCTTGAACCAAGAATACTCTACCTGGCAAGAATATCATTTAAATTTTAAGGAGGGATTGAACAATTTCCAGATAAGCAAAAGTTGAGGGAATTTACATCCCACAAACCATATCTACAATGTATTTTAAAAGGACTGCTCTGGATGGAAGTGCTCATAAGGCTAAATAGTTGTCATCAGAGAAAATAAAACCACAGTAAAAGAAGTATACCAATTAATTACTAACCAAATGCAAAAATAAATCAGCTACCCACAAAGTCAGTAAAGGGATTCAGAAAGAGTATAGAATATGACACCTAACATATAGAATGGAGGAGGAAGAAAAAGAAGGGAGAGAAAAATAATCTTCAGACTGTGTTTATAATAGCATAATAAGTGAGTTAAGGTAGACTGCTAGATAGTAAAGAAGCTGCTCTTGAACTTTTGGTAACCATGAATCCAAAGCCTGCAATGGCACTAAGTACATATCTATTGAAAATCAACCTAAATGTAAATGGACTGAATGTATCAATCAAAAGACATAGAATCACTGAATGGATAAAAAAGCAAGACCCATCTATATGCTGCCTACAGGAGACTCACTTCACACCCAAAGACCTATACAGATTTAAAATGAATGGATGGAGAAAGATATTTCATGCAAACCCTAGGGAGAAAAAAGCAGGAGTTATAATACTTGTATCAGATAAAATAGATTTCAAAACAAAGAAATTAACAAGAGAAAAAGGACATTATATAATGATAAAGGGGTCAGTCCAACAAAAGGATATAACCATTATAAATATCTATGCACCCAACATAGGAGCACCAAAATATGTGCAACAAATACTAACAGAACTAAAGGAGAAATAGAATGCAATGCATTTATTTTAGGAGACTGCAACACACCACCCACTCCAAAGGATAGATCCACCAGACAGAAAATAAGTAAGGAGACAGAGGCACTGAAGAACACATTAGAACAGATGGATCTAACAGACATCTGCAGAACATTCCACCCAAAATCAGCAGGATACACATTCTTCTCAAGTGCACATGGAAAATTTTCCAGAATAGATCACATACTAGGCCACAAAAAGAGACTCAGCAAATTCAGAAGGATTGAAATTGTGCCAACCAGCTTCTCAGACCAAAAAGGTATGAAACCAAAAATAAATTATGCAAATAAAACAGAAAAGCCCACAAACACATGGAGGCTTAACAACATGCTCCTAAATAATCAATGGATCAGTGACCAAATAAAAACAGAGATGAAGCAATATATGGAGACAAATGAAAACAACAGCTCAACACACCAACTTCTGTGGGATGCAGCGAAGGCCATGCTAAGAGGGAAATATATAGCAATTCAGGCTTCTTTAAAGAAGAAAGAACAATCCCAAATGAACACTCTAAATTCACAATTATTGAAACTGGAAAAAGAAGACCAAACGAGGCCCAAAGTCAGTAGAAGGAGGGGCATAATAAAGATCAGAGAGGAAATAAATAAAACTGAGAAGAATAAAACAATAGAAAGAATTAGTGAAACCAGGAGCTGGTTCTTCAAGAAAATAAACAAAATAGATAAACTCCTAGCCAGACTTGTGAAGAAAAAAAGAGAATCTACACACATAAGCAATCAGAAATGAGAAAGGAAAAATCACTACAGACACCACCAAAATACAAAGAATTATTAGAGAATACTAAGAAAAATTATGTGCTAACAAACTGGACAGTCTAGAAGAAATGGACAACTTTATAGAAAAATACAACCTTCCAAGGCTGACCCAGGAAGAAATAGAAAATCTGAACAGACCAAATACCATTAATGAAATTGAATCAGTAATCAAAAAACTACACAAGAACAAAACCCCAGACCAGATGGCTTCACTGATGAATTTTATCAGACAATTAGAGAAGACCTAATACCAATCCTCCTTAAAGTTTTTCAAAAATTAGAAGAGGAGGGAATACTTCCAAACTCATTGTATGAAGTCAGCATTATTCTAGTGCCAAAACCAGGCAAAGACACCACAAAATAGAAAATTACAGACCAATATCCCTGATGAACTTAGATGCAAAATACTCAACAAAATAATAGCAAACTGAATTAAAAAATACATTAAAAAGATCGTACACCATGAACAAGTGGGATTCATCTTAGGGATGCAAGGATGGTACAACATTTGAAAACCCATCAACATCATGCACTACATCAAAAAAAAATGACAAAAATCACATGATCATCTCCATAGATGCTGAAAAGGCATTTGACAGAATTCAACATCCATTCATGATAAAAGCTCTCAACAAAATGGGTTTAGAGGGCAAGTACCTCAACATATTAAGGGCCATATATGACAAACCCACAGCCAACATCATACTTAACAGTGAAAAGCTGAAAGCTTTTCCTCAAAGATTGGGAACAAGACAAGGATGTCAACTCTCCCTACTTTTATTCAACATAGTACTGGAGGTTCTAGCCTCAGCAATCAGACAACAAAAAGAAATACAAGGCACCCAGATTGGTAAGGAAGAAGTTAAACTGTCATTTGCAGATGATATAAAAAACCCTAAAGAATCCACTCCAAAACTATTAGAACTAATATCTGAGTTCAGTAAAGTTGCGGGATACAAAATTAATACACAGAAATCTGTGGCATTCCTATATACTAACGATGAACTAGCATAAAGAGAAATCAGGAAAATAATTCCATTCACAATTGCAGCAAAAAGAATAAAATACCTAGGAATAAACCTAACCAAGGAAGTGAAAGACCTATACCCTGAAAACTACAAGACACTTGGAGAGAAATTAAAGAGGACACTAATAAATGGAAATACATCCCATGCCCTTGGGTATGAAGAAGTAATACTGTCAAAATGGCCATCCTGCCTAAGGCAATCTACAGATTCATTACAATCCCTATCAACAGCATTCTTCAACAAATTAGAGCAAATAGTTCTAAAATCCATATAGAACCACAAAAGACCCTGAATAGCCAAAGCAATCCTGAGAAGGAAGAATAAAGCTGGGGGGATTATGCTTCCCAACTTCAAGTTCTACTACAAAGCCACAGTAATCAAGACAATTTGGTACTGGCACAAGAACAGACCCACAGACCAATGGAATAGACTAGAGAGCCCAGATATAAACCCAAGTATATATGGCCAATTAATATACGATAAAGGAGCCATGGATATAGAATGGGGAAATCACAGCCTCTTCAAAAACTGGTGTTGGCAAAACTGGACAGCTACATGTAAGTGAATGAAACGGGATTACTGTCTAACTCCACACACAAAAGTAAACTCGAAATGAATAAAAGACCAGAATGTAAGTCATGAAACCATGAAACTTGTAGAAGACAACATAGGTAAAAATCTCCTGAATATAAACACGAGCAATTTTTCCTGAACACATCTCCTCGGGCAAGGGAAACAAATGCAAAAATGAACAAATGGGACTACATCAAGCTAAAAAGCTTCTGTGCAGCAAAGGACACCATCAGAAGAACAAAAAGGCATCCTAGAGTATGGGAGAATATATTTGTAAATGACATATCTGACAAAGGGTTAAAATCCAGAACATATAAAGAACTCACATGCCTCAACACCCAAAACCCAAATAACCCAATTAAAAAATGAGTAAGTGATCTGAACAGACACTCCTCCAAAGAAGAAATTCAGATGGCCAACAGGCACATGAAAAGATGCTCCACATCATTAATGCAAATTAAAACCACAATGAGATATCACCTCACACCAGTAAGGATTGCCAACATCCAAAAGACAAGCGCCAACAAATGCTGGCGAGGATGCAGAGAAAGGGGAACCCTCCTACACTGCTGGTGGGAATGTAAATCAGTTCAACCATTGTGGAAAGCAGTATGGAGGTTCCTCAAAAAACTCAAAATAGAAATACCATTTGACCCAGGAACTCCACTCCTAGGAATTTACCCTAAGAATGCAGCAGCCCAGTTTGAAAAAGACATATGCACCCCTATGTTTATCGCAGCACTATTTACAATAGCCAAGAAATGGAAGCAACCTAAGTGTCCATCAGTAGATGAATGGATAATGAAGAGGTGGTACATATACACAGTGGAATATTATTCAGCCATAAGAAGAAAACAAATCCTACCATTTTCAACAATATGGATGGAGCTAGAGGGTATTATGCTCAGTGAAATAAGCCAGGCAGAGAAAGACAAGTACCAAATGATTTCCCTCATATGTGGAGTATAAGAACAAAGCAAAAACTGAAGGAACAAAACAGCAGCAGACTCACAGAACCCAAGAATGGACTAACATTCACCAAAGGGAAAGGGGTTGGGGAGGGTGGGTGGGAAGGGAGGGAGAAGGGGATTAAAGGGCATTATGATTAGTGCAGCTAATATAAGGGGTTTATGGGGATGGAAGTATAGCACAAAGAAGACAAGTAGTGACTCTAAGGCATTTTACTTTGCTGATGGACAGTGACTATAATGGGGTATGTGGTGGGGACTTGATAATAGGGGTGAATGTAGTAACCACAATGTTATTCATGTGAAACCTGAGCATAAGATTGTATATATCAATGATAACTTAAACAATTTTTTAAAGCCATTCCTTTGTTCATCCAAGCTAATTGTTTTGGAACGATGGAGAACATAGGAAGACCAGTTAACTCTATGATCATGGGCACTTTACCACATTTCATTTTTTTGGGAAATGAGTTCATCAGTCAGAAGTTATTGGTATATAGTTCCATGACAATGGTAGATTATTCTTTGAGTCCAAGAATAATAGTTTTGATAGAATCATTTCGGGCAGAAAAGGAAAATACCCAGAGTAACCATCTCCTCCCATAAAAACAAAGCAATGCCCCTTTTCTGGTTGAAGCAGGATAGTTTAATCAACCTTCTACTTCACAGTTGGCTGATTCCCTGGGGAAGAGTACCATACTGGATGTTCAGTGTTGTTCTCTGCTGTTGGCAGGTTGGGCACTCAGGCCCTCTAGCTGTAGCCAGATTGAGTTTGGTGAATGGTGGTCCATAGAGCAGAGTCAATGTGTAAATAGCCTCTATCCCTTCTGCCATGGCCACTTTTTTCATCACCCCATTGGGCACTGACAGGAGTCACTAAGTGATTGAATCTTAACATCAGGGGGAGTTTGTATTTCTATAAAAGCAATCTGTATAATTGAAACCCTTTAGAAAAGAGGAATTCAATAAAGAATCAGTTTAGGAAGAAATAAAAGAAAAGAAACAAATTGGAATCCAAGATAGACATCCCAGGTTGAGAATCTCAGGAATATTACAGAGCAATATTTTGGGAATAGTGAAGACTAAAACCAAATTATTGAATATATGAAAGGAATGAGTGATTTGTTTTATCTCTCATTCTTCTCTCTTTCTCCTTTTTAATTTCTTATCACACCAAGAAGAACATAAGCTATGTGTGAGGTGTGAGTGGGTATGGTTACAACTGGGGAGCCTCAGGGTATTCTGAAGGAACAAATGTTAGGGAACCATAGCTCTCTGCAAATCATTCTTGCTTTCTAAATCTGTACTTTCTGCCCCCACAGTCCCATTTCACTTCAAACTGTGTGTTATTGTCACAATTTTCTTCTCTCCAGGGGATAGAGAATGCATTCTGGATTTCAACTTTCCTTGGGGTAACTATTTATTTCAGTTCACAGATGATACTGTTATTGGTATAAAAGTTTGCAAGGATGCATACATCAGCATGTAGTAGCCACTGTTTCATTACATTCAGGTCAATATGACCTAATAGAATTATTGTGTATTTCTTACTATGTCAATTGGATGAGTTATTCTAATTAATATTTTTGTGTCTGCCACTGACTGATAAACTGTGTGTTATTTTTGAATGCTTATAGTTCATAGCCAATTCATCAGAATAACTGGTTTTATAACATTTCATTAGTAGATTCAGTCATCCATGTCAATTGATAACTCTTTTATGTCTCTGACCCCAAACATTTAAAAATGATGTATAGGAAAAAGCACTGGCCTAGGAGTCAGTTATCTGGGTGCCAGTACCAACTTTGCCTCTAAAGATGTGGGGCACCTCACCCAATCCATGGCCTTCAAATACAGCCTGTTTTTCCATCAGTCAAACAGGGGAGCTAAGCTGAGGGCCCACTCTAAAGAAATACTAAAAGGATGTTCTTCAATAAAAAAGGAAAACAATTCCAGATAGAAAGAAATGATGAAGAGCAATAAGAAGTATATATATATAACTACATATATATATGAATTATATATTAGAATGTATATATATATACACACACATATACACATACATATGCTTATATATATATATATATATATATATATATATATATATATACACACATGCAGAAAGAGAGAGAGAGAACTTAAATTGCAGACTTAAGATATAAAACAGTAACATTCAGAGGGGGATAAATGAAACAAAAATATTCTAAAGTCCTTGCATTGACCAGGATGAAGATAAAATTCCCAGTTGATATTCCAATATTGGATTTTAATGAGTATGGGTTTGGTTTGCTAGAATCTTTGTGTATATACAAAATATAATTATATATTACATATTATACATATGTAATGCATCATGACCAAGTTGGGTTAATTTCAGATTTATTTTCACATGTGAAAGTACAACTGGTTCGGACTCTTCAAAAGTGTCAGTGTGATAAGAGATAGACAGGGAAATACTCTAAATCAAAGGAGACTGAGCAGAAGTGACAACTAAACGCTTTGCAAGTTTGTTAGTGTTCAGAATTTTTTTAAAAGGCTGTTAAGGACACTATTGACACAATTTAGGACATTTGAATATGAATTATATATTAGATAATATTATAAATTAATGATAAATACCCCTAACAAGATAACTGATCTGTACAAGAATACTCTTGTTTTGGGGAAAGACAAGGTGAAATATTTAGGGTAAATAGCCTTCATGCCAGTGACTAAATCTCAAATGGTGCAAAAGCCTTAGCAGAAGCAAGAAAGTGTGTGTGTAGCAACATAGACAAGAAAGTAAATGGGACAAAATACTACACTTGATGAATCTGGGTGAAGGATACATGGAATTGCACTACTATGTGAAAGGTTTACAGTTTTTCAAAATAAAAACATGGGGAAACATGTAGAAAAAAAATTTAAATATAGTAAAAATGATATAACAAAACACAAAGCAGCTATTGATGTGAAGAAAATTAACAGTGAAATCCAAGGGACAATGTAAAGTGGCTTTAGGGAATACATAATGAAAGGAATTCCTCAGAGAGACAACTGGAAGCATTGATGGGCAGTTATTAAGAAAAGTATCATAAGCTAGAATAAGAGAAAATCATTATAATAAACACACTGACAGAATAAAGGAGAAAATCATAATCATTTAAATAGATACAAACATCCTTTGGTAAAACTGATCATCCATTATGATCAATACTTGTGGCAAAGCAGTAATTGAAGGGATTATCTTCAATGTTATTAAGATATTCACAACACACAAATCTGCAGCAAATATCATGCTTAGTGGTAAAATGTTAAATGCTTCCCCTTTGAAACTGGCAACAAGGGTGATGATCATACTGGAGGTCCTGGCCAGTGGAGTAAAGCAAAACGAAAAAAATAAAAGATAAAGGGGATGGGATTAAAGATGGCAGCGTGAGAGGAGAGACAGAGGCTTCCTCCTAAAACTGGATACAATTAGAAAATGTAATTGGCACAACTAATCCTGAGAGAGCAACAGGAAAGAGGATGAGGTCGGACTGCACAAACCTGGAGAAAAGAGCAGACCTCAGCGAACGGGGTAACATACCAGAGCTGTGGCTCCGCTGGAGCTGAGCCCTTCCCCCACCCTAACTCACCGGCGGGAGGAAGAGAAACAGAGCAGGGAGGGAGTGGAAGGCTTGGGACTGCTGAATACCTAGCTCCAGAGATCTGCGTTGGGAGCACAAACCTCCATTTCATGGTGCTTTCATGAGACTGGCATGACTACCGGGTTGGAAAGTTAATACAGGCAGGGTTCCTGGGGAGACTGGGATTCTGGCTGCTTGTGGAAAGCAGGGATCCATATCTGGCTGCTCTGGGACAAAATCTTATGCCTGTGTGCCTGGCCCACTGGCTCAGGCAGTGGAGACAGGCACAGCAGCCAGGAGGCGGGGAACAGCTCTTTCCTACCCCCAGTACCGCTTCCCTGCGACCCCTGAAATTGCTTCAGAGGCTCAGCAGCTCCAGAATAGAGCTTCTGGACACTAGAGGGCGCCATATACAAACACGAAATGCCTAAGGAACCTTGTCCAGAGTAAAATTGTTAATACAACTTCAGAGAAAGATTTAAATGATATGGACCTCATGACTCTTCCTGAAAGGGAGTTCAAAATAAAAATAATCAACATCCTAATGGAGGTAAGGAAAGACATCAAGAACTCAGGAATGAATTCAGGTCAGAGATCCAATCATTAAAGAACATAATGGACGGTATTAAAAGCAGGTTGGATATGGTGGAGGAGACAATAAATGAAATAGAAACTATAGAATAGGAATACAAAGAAACTGAGGCACAGAGAGAAAAAAGGATCTCTAAAAATGAAAGAATATTGAGAGAACTGTGTGACCAATCCAAGCAGAACAATATTCGCATTTTAGGGATACCAGAAGAAGAAGAGAGAGAAAAAGGGATAGAAAGTGTCTTTGAGGAGGTAGTTGCTGAAAACTTCCCCAATCTGGGGAATGAGATAGTCTCTCAGGCCATGGAGATCCACAGATCCCCCTACACAAGGGACCCAAGGAAGACAACAGCAAGACTCATAGTGTGGGAAAGATCAAGGATAAGGACACACTGTTAAAAGCAGCCAGAGGCAGAAATAAGATCACATACAAAGGAAACCCCATCAGACTAAAAACAGACTTCTCAGCAGAAACCTTACAGGCCAGAAGGGAGTGGCATGATGTATTTAATGCCATGAAGCAGAAGGGCCTGGAACCAAGATTACTTTATCTGGCGAGATTATCATTTAAATTTGAAGGAGGGATTAAACAATTTCCAGATAAGCAAAAGCTGAGAGAGTTTACCTCCCACAAACCATCTCTGCAGTCAATTTTGGAGTGACTGCTATAGATGGAAGTGTCCCTAGGGTTCGATAGCTGTCACCAGAGGTAGTAAAATCATGGTAGGGAGGGTGGAGCAGCTGATTGTGAGGCAAATGCAAAATTAAATAGACTATCCCCAAAGCCAATCAAGGGATAGAGAAAAAGTATAGAATCTGATATCTAATATATAAAGAATGAAGGAGAAAGAAAAAGGAGGAGTAATAGAAAAGAACCTTTAGATTGTGTTTGTAACAGCATACTAAGTGAGTTAAGTTAGACTCTGAGATAGTAAGGAAAGTAACCTGGAACCTTTGGCAACCACGAATCTAAAGCCTGAAATGGCAATAAGTACATACCTATCGATAATCACCCTAAATGTAAATGGACTGAATGCACCAATCAAAAGACATAGAGTCACTGAATGGATAAAAAAACAAGACCCATCTATATGCTGCTTACAAGAGACTCACGTCAAACCCAAAGACATGCACAAACTAAAAGTCAAGGGATGGAAAAAGATATTTCATGCAAACAATAGGGAGAAAAAAGCAGGAGTTGCAGTACTCATATCAGACAAAAATAGACTTCAAAACAAAAAAAGTAACAAGAGATAAAGAAGGACATTACATAATGATAAAGAGCTCAGTCCAACAAGAGGATATAACCATTATAAATATATATGCACCCAATAGAGGAGCACCAGCATATGTGAAACAAATACTAACAGAACTAAAGGAGGAAATAGACTGCAATGCATTCATTTTAGGAGACTTCAACACACCATTCACTCCAAAGGACAGATCTAGCAGACAGAAAATAAGTAAGGACACAGAGGCACTGAACAACACACTAGAACAGATGGACCTAACAGACATCTACAGAACTCTACACCAAAAAACAACAGGACACACATTCTTCTCAAGTGCACATGGAACATTCTCCAGAATAGACCACATACTAGGCCACAAAAAGAGGCTCAGTAAATTCAAAAAGATTGAAATCCTACCAACCAACTTTTCAGACCACAAAGGTATAAAACTAGAAATAAATTGTACCAAGAAAGCAAAAAGGCTCACAAACACATGGAGTTTTAACAACACACTTCTAAATAGTCAATGGATCAACAACCAAATTAAAATGGAGATCCAGCAATATATGGAAATAAATGACAACAACAACACAAAGCCCCAACTTCTGTGGGATGCAGCGAAAGCAGTCTTAAGAGGAAAGTATATAGCAATCCAGGCATATTTAAAGAAGGAAGAACAAACCCAAATGAATAGTCTAATGTCACAATTATCGAAATTGGAAAAAGAAGAAGAAATGAGGCCTAAAGTCAGCAGAAGGAGGGACATAATGAAGATCAGAGAAGAAATAAACAAAATTGAGAAGAATAAAACAATAGAAAAAATCAATGAAACCAAGAGCTGGTTCTTCAAGAAAATAAACAAAATAGATAAGCCCCTAGCCAGACTTATTAAGAGAAAAAGAGAATCAACACACATCAACAGAATCAGAAACGAGAAAGGAAACATCACGACGGACCCAACAGAAATACAAAGAATTATTAAAGACTACTATGAAAACCTATATGCTAAGAAGCTGGAAAACCTAGAAGAAATGGACAACTTCCTAGAAAAACTTCCTTTCAAGACTGACCAAGAAAGAAACACAAAATCTCAACAAACCAATTACAGCAAAGAAATTGAAGCGGTAATCAAAAAACTACCCAAGAAAAAAACCCCTGGGCCAGATGGATTTACCTCGGAATTTTATCAGACATACAGAGAAGATAAAATACCCATTGTCCTTAAAGTTTTCCAAAAAATAGGAGAGGAGGGAATACTCCCAAACTCATTCTATGAAGCCAACATCACCCTAATACCAAAACCAGGCAAAGACCCCACCAAAAAAGAAAATTACAGACCAATATCCCTGATGAATGTAGATGCAAAAATACTCAATAAAATATTAGCAAACCGAATTCAAATATATATCAAAAGGATCATACACCACGACCAAGTGGGATTCATCCCAGGGATGCAAGGATGGTACAACATTCGAAAATCCATCAACATCATCCACCACATCAACAAAAAGAAAGACAAAAACCACATGATCATCTCCATAGATGCTGAAAATCATTCGACAAAATTCAACATCCATTCATGATAAAAACTCTCAACAAAATGGGTATAGAGGGCAAGTACCTCAACATAATAAAGGCCATATATGATAAACCCACAGTCAACATCATACTGAACAGCGAGAAGCTGAAAGCTTTTCCTCTGAGATCGGGAACAAGACAGGGATGCCCACTCTCCCCACTGTTATTTAATATAGTACTGGAGGTCCTAGCCATGGCAATTAGACAAAACAAAGAAATACAAGGAATCCAGATTGGTAAAGAAGAAGTTAAACGGTCACTATTTGAAGATGACATGATATTGTACATAAAAAACCCTAAAGACTCCACTCCAAAACTACTAGAACTGATATCGGAATACAGCAAAGTTGCAGGATACAAAATTAACACACAGAAATCTGTGGCTTTCCTATACACTAACAATGAGCCAATAGAAAGAGAAATCAGGAAAACAATTCCATTCACAACTGCATCAAAAAGAATAAAATACCTAGGAACAAACCTAACCAAAGAAGTGAAAGACCTATACCCTGAAAACTATAAGACACTCTTAAGAGAAGTTAAAGAGGACACTAACAAATGGAAACTCATCCCATGCTCTTGGCTATGAAGAATTAATATCGTCAAAATGGCCATCCTGCCCAAGCAATATACAGATTTGATGCAATCCCTATCAAATTACCAAAAGCATTCTTCAATGAACTGGAACAAATAGTTCAAAAATTCATATAGAAACACCAAAGACCCCGAATAGCCAAAGCAATCCTGAGAAAGAAGAATAAAGCTGGGGGGATTATGCTTCCCAACTTCAAGCTCTACTACAAAGCCACAGTAATCAAGACAATTTGGTACTGGCACAAGAACAGAGCCACAGACCAGTGGAACAGATTAGAGACTCCAGACATTAACCCAAACATATATGGTCAATTAATATTTGATAAAGGAGCCATGGACATACAATGGGGAAATGACAGTCCCTTCAACAGATGGTGCTGGCAAAACTGGACAGCTACATGTAAGAGAATGAAACTGGATCACTGTCTAACCCCATACACAAAAGTAAATTGGAAATGGATCAAACACCTGAATGTAAGTCATGAAACCATTAAACTCTTAGAAAAAAACATAGGCAAAAATCTCTTGGACATAAACATGAGCAACTTCTTCATCCACATCGCTAGTTATCAGAGAAATGCAAATTAAAACCACAATGAGATATCACCTCACACTAGTAAGGATGGCCACCATCCAAAAGACAAACAACAACAAATGTTGGCAACGTTGCGGAGAAAGGGGAACCCTCCTACACTGCTGGTGGGAATGTAAATTAGTTCAACCATTGTGGAAAGCAATATGGAGGTTCCTCAAAATGCTCAAAATAGACTTACCATTTGACCCAGGAATTCCACTTCTAGGAATTTACCCTAAGTATGCAGCACTCCAGTTTGAAAAAGACAGATGCACCCCTATGTTTATTGCAGCATTTACAATAGCCAAGAAATGGAAGCAACCTAAGTGTCCATCAGTAGATGAATGGATAAAGAAGAGGTAGTACATATACACAATGGAATATTATTCAGCCATAAGAAGAAAACAAATCCTACCATTTGCAACAACATGGATGGAGCTAGAGGGTATTATGCTCAGTGAAATAAGCCAAGCAGAGAAAAACAAATACCAAATGATTTCACTCATCTGTGGAGTATAAGAACAAAAGAAAAACTGAAGGAACAAAACACCAGCAGAATCACAGAACCCAAGAATGGACTAACAGTTACCAAAGGGAAAGAGACTGGGGAGAATGGGAGGGTAGGGAGGGATAAGGGCGGGGAAGAAGAAAGGGGATATTATGATTAGTATGTATAATGTGGGGGGTGGGGAAAAGGGGACGGCTTTGCAACACAGAAGACAAGCAGTGATTCTACAACATCTTACTATGCTGATGGACAGTGACTGTAATGGGGTTTGTTGGGGGTGTCTTGGGGTAGGGGAGAGCCTAGTAAACATAAATAAAAATAAACTAAAAAAAAAAGATAAAGGAACAACTAAAGCTGTTATTTTTCTCAGATGATATAAATATAGATGCACAAATCCAAAAGAATTGACAAATTTTTGGAATTTGCAAGTGAGTTGAGTGAATCTGGTGAAATCAAGGTCAATAGACAAAAATGAACTGAATTTCTGAACACTAAGAACAACTGGAAAATGAACCTTTGAAAAAGATGGTCTTTATAGTGGCACCAAAATGTATCAGATACCTCTGAATAATAAACCTAACAAAATATAGGCTCATCAAGGCATAGATTCCTTGTCTCTGAACAATATAGAGATCTTGAATTGTCATCATTTCTACGCCAAGATAGATGTCCAGTCTTAGAAATTGAGTTTTTAAAAATTGCTCTCCTTGAGGAATACCCCTCCATCTCCTATTCATAAAGAGCCCAGTATAAGCTCTGCTCCCTAGGCTGCCCCAGAGGAAGCCTTCCCTTTTCCTCAGGCCTTCTTAGATGGATGTAGGCAGGAAAATTCAGTGTTCTTCAAGCCGTCACTGGTAAAGACCACCTGTGTTTGTTTCCCTAGTTCCCAAAATATATGATCAGGATGGACATACCTGGCAGTTGAGTGACCCCCCACACTGGGTCCTCGGTCTGGAGGAAGAGCCATCATAGCATAGAAGCCCAGGTGGAAGAATTGGAAGCCTTTGAAACCCCCTTCCACCCACCTGCCCTTACCCTCTCCAACCAAAATGGTAAATCAAATCAAAGACCATATTACATTCTGGGTACTAACATGGAAAACAGTGCCTCTCCTAAAAATCTAAGGATGCAGGAGTGGTTTTTTCTATCATGTCTCCTCCTAAGTAGCTCATTTGGCTTCTGTGTAAGCTGGGGACAGTTGGAAAATGACTGTACACTACAGCAAGTTCAACCAAGCAGTAGCTCCAACTGCAGCTGCAGGGCTAGAGGGGGCATGTTGCTAGGGCAGATTTGGAAGGCCTCATGTACAGGATATGTGGTTACTAATTTGGAGAATATACTTATTTTTAAGCAATCAGAAAAGAAAATAATTCCTATGGAACAGACAACAATAATTTTTATACTTTTGCTCCAGAGCTATGTTAACACTTCCTGCCCTCTGTGGTAACTTGGTCAGAAGAGATCTGGACCATCTGAGCCACCACAGTGGCAGAGATGGATGCAATGTACTGGCCCACAGTGTGGATTCCCACTCACCAGGAGAGATCCAGCTGTTGCCCCTTCAAGTACCTAATCTGCCTGCAATCGAGATGGACATTGAGTGCCTGATGTGACACTATTCCTTGAGATAAACTGACTGCTTGGTGTCAAGCTGACTACGTCAGGCCCCTTCCATCTTGGCAGGACCAGTGGTCTGTTTGCACAGAAACAGACGTCTGTTTGGAGTATGGGTTTGTCTTTGCTTTTCCTGCTTGCATGGCCTGAGCCAGAACCCCAAACCAGGGGCTTATGTCTGATCCACAGGCGAGGAATCCCCAAGGGAATTCAGAAGGGGGAACCCACCTTACAGTGAAGATGTTCAGGGTAGGCCCATAACCATGAGATTGATTGGCTGCATTATACTCACACGATCCAGAAGCTGCCACTCTGATAGGGTACTGGAACACCTTCCCGAAAGAAGATGCAGCTGAAGCATCAGCTCAGAAGTAATACTCTGCAAGGATGGGGTGCAATCCTTCAAAATGCAGTATCTGTACTTAATCAGGGACCTCCAGATGGCACTGTGCCCCCAACAGGGTCCTGGATGCAAAAGGTGAACCCAGGAATGGCCCTTCTTACCATCAATGACTCGGCGGAGAATTTTGTTCTTCCCATCCCTACAGCTTGGGGATCTGTAGGGTTGGAGGCCCTGGTCCCCACAGGGATGGACTTTTGCCAGGTAACAAAGCAAGATTCCTGTTAAACTATAAGCTACAACTGACATCTGAGCACTGCAGCCTCCTTACATCTAGGAAGCAGCAGGTGGGGTCACCACATTGGCAATTGAGCTTGATCAGCAGAAGGAGGTAGGGATGCTGTTCCAAAGTGGGAGAGACAGGAATACATGTGGAACTCACATGACAGGCTTCAGTGTCTCTTGGTACTACTTGACCTGAGTGGACAAGTACCTCGGCCCTGGCCTGAGAAAGGCATTCTTTCCAATGGCTCACACTCCTAGTAGGAATGAGCAGTGGGACATCTCATAATGTCTACTACCATTAGGACATCCGTAAATGATTGCTGAGGGTGAGTATAATTTCAGACGTGGAAGAGGGAGATGATGAATCCCAGCTGTGGCCCTGATACTGTCTGCAGTGTCAGGAGCTGTTTGCTTCACTAACTTCATTCTTTCAATTCTCCCCTCTGGGAAGAGAGAACCTGTTGGGACCACTGAAGAGTTGCTCCCCCATACGCGTGGGGAGATGGACCTGTGTGGCGATAGGGATGACGACGGCCGCCCCCGGGGGTGTGCTGCTCTGCTCTCCACTTGAGAGGAGCCTGGTGAGGAGTGTGGTCTGCTGGCGGCCTCCAGCTTCAGCGCCTCCAAGGCCCATGGCAGCATTTAAGCCCAGGGTGTTGTCGCTGGGATCTGCCAGCCAGTGAGGGAAGTCAGCAAGGATACCAGGGCCTGCCCTTCTGCCCAGCGCATCCTCCTGGAGGGGCAGCCTTCGCGCTGAGCTCCCTGACGTGCTGGGACCTCCTCAGAGCTGCACTGAGTGTGGGGCTCTTCTGTCACAGGAGTCAGACCCAAACACTTTTCCTGCTTCCTCCTGCT
This sequence comes from Manis pentadactyla, assembly GCF_030020395.1. Taxonomy (NCBI): domain Eukaryota; kingdom Metazoa; phylum Chordata; class Mammalia; order Pholidota; family Manidae; genus Manis; species Manis pentadactyla. The sequence continues at coordinate 91,522,018 of NC_080023.1, forward strand.
TCCTGGCTCCTTCATCCTTCACAGGCGTTACCCCTATTTGATTGTTTGAGCTTCCAACCATCTTGGTGTTAGATGTATCTTGGGACTCTATCTTGAGTCCCAGAGGATCCAAACTGATACAACCTCTATTTGGCATCACAGAAATGAGGCAGCTGCCAGGAACCTCACCCACAGGTTGTCTCTGTTGTGTTCAGAAAGGAGTCACTTGTTACTATATCTCTCCTTATAAAAACCTAACTTACAGGTAATGAAGAAGAGTGGATATACTGGAGAATAAAGTGTTTGTTTTCTATTATTTCATACTTGGAAAACTTATAACCCAGGTGCGGGTTTTCCCTTCCTCTCTCAGCATATAAACCAGCTCCAATAAGAGAAGGAGACAAGCACTTTCCAAGTGCGCCAGCGTGGGCTGCACACAGGAGGGCTCACCCGCACTGCCAAGGGGCTGATCAGCTCCTAAGTGTTTTCCTAGAAGCAAACCACAGAGACTTCTGTAGTCACCCTTCTTGCCACCTCCTGGAAGCCAACCTCTGCATTATCTAGGCAAGATCCACAGAGTCAGTTATACTTTTAGGAGCAAAAAGAATTTAATAATGAGACCTTGCCTTTTTATAGCATTTTAATTTATGACAAACTCAGAAAGGAAGCTTTTTGCAATTAACTTCCCTCCCAACATCCCTCTCAATTATCATAACATAGACATAGCCAAATTGTTTTCTTTTCCTTATGAACAAAAAACAAAACAAAAAGTTTAATAGCTGTTGGGAAGGCAATAAAGATAACCGGAAGTCAATACTGAAATTAAAATTTCTTCCAGTTCATATACTAGCCTCCAACTGGCACCTGCACGTAAGGAAGAGATTTTTGAGGTTGTAAGTTTCCTCATTCCCCTTTGTCAGTGTCTGGTTAGAAATGCACGTGTGTGTGTGCACTCCTGCTCTTGTGTGTGAGGGAGTGTGTGGAAGTGACAATAAACTTGATGAGAAGAGGAAGGTAATTGGTTGAAAGTTAATTTCTTATCGGACTTGTCGAGGTGTCACCACCTGAGAGACAGAGCTGAGGTCTGACTCGTGGCCACAGAGCTTTGGCTCCTGCCGCTGCTCAGCAACATCGTTATGAGTGTTTCTGGGTCTGCTCCTTGTCCCTCCCAGCCTCCAAAGCCTCAATCATGATTGATCTATTGCCCTGCCAGAAGTCTGAATTATTCATACACTTCTTAACATTTGCTATACATCATTTTTTTTCCAAACGGCTTTGTGTTTACCACCCCAATCCTAACATTCTCTGCAAAAGAAAAGTGAACACTTTTCTAGTAAAAATATTTTGTTTCACATCATCTTTTATTTTACTTTAGTCCATAAATAGATATAAATTAAATCATTAAAGAATGATTCATTCATGTTATAGGGCACTAAGTGTCCAAAGTTAAGGAACCTATTGTATTTACTCTCCCATTTCAAACATTAAAATGTGAGGCATAAAACTGCCAACTTAAAACTCAGTTTTGCATTAGCAGACTAAATGAAGTACTTTCAGAAATCTCCTATGGCACTAACAGGCTAGAGGCTGAGTGAATAATCTTGACATGGTTTGATTATCATCCGGCTCATTCTTATCACCCAGGGACCTATTTATTTGCACTTCTAATTGAACTGCAAATTCTACCTTTACAGGGTACAATACAGCTATTAACTGAAGACGTTTGAATTAATTTTCTATAACTAGACATTTATCTTGCTTTAAAATTCTGATCTCTCATGTCTTCAGCCTCTTACTGAGCAGTGCATGTCTATCTGTGCACAATCCATTTCTCTTTTGGCTGGGATTTTCTCTGGAGTCTGGGGTGCCGTCGCTGAACAGTTCTGAGTGGGCTTCATTGGGCATCTGTAAGACAGGCGAACAAACCGTAATGGAACCTCCACCTCAAACCGGTCCAGCTTCTGCATGCTGACGCAACAGGCCAATAGCAAACACAACCCAAGGGAGAACAGAAGAGAACAGAACAGAATACAACACAACACAACACAACACAATAATGCTGGCTGTTCCTCTCTAACCCTGACTGACATCTTCCATAGACATTTGAAATGTGATGTCAACATTAAATCTGGGACTCCAAGCCGAAACTTCAGAAATATGTACACTAACTTTGCTAACTGTAAAGTGGGATTTCCCATGGTGAGCTCCCTTTGTAAGCTCCTTTTCAATGCTTGCTGAGTTCTTAACAGCTAGGATTCTGTCCTAGACTTGAAAAGCTACTTGAAGAGCAGTTAAAAATTGATTTCTGTAATTGGTTGTGTTGTACCAAGAGACAGAAGCAGTCCTGTTAGCAAATCATTTGCTATCATTCAAAGGGCCTAATGTTTTTCAATCAGGAGAAGGACTTAGTTGACTGCACTGGACATGTGGGAGGCACTGAGTGTTCCTTTATGCAACCCAGTCATAAACAAATAACAAATTATGCAACAAAGCCTCTCAAGTTTTTTTGCCCTTTGTTTCCCTGGGCTCAAGGAGCTCTTTCTCACACCCTGGGCAGCTCGGAGAGAGAACAGAAAGGCCCTCTGCTGGAAGCACATCAAATGCAGAAACTAGGCCACTGGGTGCCGGACAGTTCCCAGGCCCTGGCTGCCATTCAAAGTTTATACGTGGTTCACTTCAGGACCAAACTGGCATTTTGGAGCCACACTGCTAATGCTTCTGCTAATTTTAAGGGGTGGTGTGTGGGAATCCAAGGCAGTGTCAGGTGGCCTCAGACAAAGAGGAAGGACATTTATTTTCATCTCTATATATTTTGAAGGTCCTCTTTGCAGATCTAAGGGTTTTTTGGGGTCTGGGCATGATCCTGTAAGAATGGGTCTTTGGCTTTATTCCTTTCAAACAGTGTGACAATTGACTTGAAATTTAATTGTGCACTCAAAATTGCAACAATCAGTCAACCCTAGCAAAGGCAGATTTTATTCTAGAGGTCATTGTACAATTTTTAAAAAATTTGCAATACTTTTTCTTGAACTCCCAAAGCTCTAAACTTTTTCCCAAAAGTAAAGTATCAGACTCTTACCTTTGTTCTGCATGGAGTATTCTCAGAAATCGCACTCTCATTTTGAGCTCCAATGACTTCTTCTAAAACTGAAGACACAATGAAGAAGACAGAATAACATAAAAATCTTAAAAACAATACCACACACACAACTTTCTGGCATCTGTAGTAATACCCTTAATGAAGAATAAAGAAGTAAACGTAATGTGTTTCAAAAGTGCTGCTATTAAACTTGCTGTTTTTAAACTTTTATTGTAGCCTTTCATTATTATCATTTACAAGTGGTACTGAGCCTGTGTTAGCTATGCCTTGGTCACTTTATTCAAAGGAAATCTTCAGCCCACCATTAACAATGCTCAAGTGCTGACCTGGCTTTTAGGTAATAGTGACAGATTTGCCCCAACCTATACTTTCTTCCACCTGGCCCTTCAAGGGGACCAGAGCAAGTACAGGTGTGTGAGGAATGCTTGCCAGGTTTAGGTGTGAACATACTCTTGGTCCAAAGATGGTGACCATATTACAAATAATTTGGAAATTCAAGTTTCCAAACATTAATTATCTGTTTTGTATGCTACCCTGCTCTACATTCTGGTTTATCTGCCTTATCCTAACAGAAGACTGAGAAGGGAGCAGAGAGGTTGAATTCTAAAAATATAACTGAAACAACCACAAAAATGATGTAACATTTGACAGTGTTTTATGTTTTCCAATGTGGTTTTACACCGTTGTTTCCTCTTTAATCTCAATTTATGCTCATAATGGAAAAGCACATTAACCCAGTTATATAACACAGGCAAATAAAGGTAAATTATGGCTATAATTCTGAATGACAAACAAAGGTCTTCAAAAATTAAACTGTAATATGTGAAATACACATAAAGTCAAATGATATAACATATAGCAAATAATTGTTAACCTATAGCCTATAATTTTTATTAAGAATGTTTCATGTATTTTCATGGGACAATGCAGAAATATTAGAGTAAGCATTGGTGGTGCATGGTCCAAGGCAGACATGCAGTTTTTTTAAAAAGTGAAAATAAATAACAAAAATAAAACCATGTGTCATTTCAGTAAAAACTTAGATTTGGAGTTGTATGAGTACAAACAGAAAATTTCAATTTAAGAGTTCATGTAGTTGCCATTTTCCAGCTATATTTTCCTAGTTCTAGCTACCAAGTTACATATTCATTTCCACTGCCCTTCACTTCTGTCATCAGTAACAAGGTGCACAGTTGTGTATGATGGTAGGGGATGGCAGAGAGCAGGGAGGCATCTTAACAATCTGGGGACAGACCTGTTAGAATCCCATCAAGTCGGTCCACCATAAACTTTGCATCTTCTTCAGTGAAGCACATAGGTGGTTTTATTTTAAGCACATTTCTGTGAGGTCCATCGGCACTGAGAAGTACTCTTTTCTCTTTCATCCTAATTAGCGCAGAAAATACATGTGAGTACAAATGACAACTAAGATCATTCGAGAATGATGGGAATGTAGAGCAGTGTAGTATTCGCAAGAAGCCCACATTTATAAACTGCACGTGTCTCAAACTTCCCTTATTTGGAGGGGTTGGAGGAAGTAAAAAAGCTTTCAAGAGGGTGAGCATTTTTCAAGACAAGACATCAAACAGGTGTGGGGGCACGATTACTGGTAGATGATGTGTTGAGCTTCGGTTGTGGCAGGGGTTCTCTTCTGATGGTCCTTCACCAAGTCAATGCCGATAAAAAGGCCAACACCCCTGAGGGAGGGAGATGGAGAAAGAAAATTTGGTACACACTGTTTGAAGCATTGTCATAGAAAGCTGACACTGTCCCCAAACTTCAGTTTAATTTGAAGCTGAGTGTGATTCCCTTTGAGGGTAATTGTTATTGATTCTAACTAATCCAAGATTCCAACATACATACTAGCATCCAGAGCTCTTGCTAGTTTTTGTAATCTGGTATTTTTTATTTAATTATAAAAGAAAAAGGCTTAAATACAACCTTCTCATGCTCTTCAGTTATGCAGGACATTAATGATGATAAATGTTTGATGTTTATATATAGCTACAAAAAAATCAAGTGTCCAGGTTGTCATAATTTTTAATAGATCATTCAGAGTTACTTTAAGTTCCTTCTTTTCATCTTTAGGTGCTGAAATTATTCCAGCTTTATTTATTTATTTTTTAGGTATAAAAGTCAGGAAAGATACACATAAGAAGTTAACAGGGGTGATGGATATCTGGCTTCTGGGTTAAGAATGAGTTTTGTTCTTTATGTTTTTCAGTGTTTTCTAGATTTAGTTTTATGTAATTTATTTTAAATTTATAAGATCAAATATAAGCTATTTTCCTTTGGAAAAATGAAAATGAAAGCTATCTCTATGACACCTTCATGATAAACATACCTGATATCTCCTATCAAAGTATGTTTCATCTTCTGCTCATTCAGTAACTCTGTAAGATAATTTCCTACTCTTGTGGCATTTCCTTGAAGGTCTTCATTTTCAATTACATCCAGGACAGCCAAACCAACAGCAGAAGACACTGGATTTCCTCCATACTACAGCAGAAAGATCAATGAAAAAACGTTAATAGTTGAATTAGTGGCCTTGCTTCAACTATGAGAAATTTGACTCATACATAAGCAAGTAAAGATATAACTTCAATAAAAGATTCTCTTGTTATATTAGCATTTTAGATTTAGAATATAGCCAGATTCTATTCATTTAGGATTGAGAGAAAACTCATTTCAATTATATTCTCCATGCCATATAACTGGTATGAAGGACTATCAGGCAACTTATTAGTTCATCTAATCAAAAAACAGACATTGTGTTTGGGAATTAAGGATTTCCAAGTGTGGTTCAGAAATATGGATTTCTGCCCTTGAACGGTTTTGTGAAAACAGCTAAACAATGACATTATCTCCAATCAGTTCATGTCCTTAGATTTGAATCTTACTATTAGCTGTTAAGAAGTCCATTATACATACTTCACAAGCCATAATAATTTTTCCACACTTAAGGCTTAGGATTTTGGGGGGTAAAACCAATGAAACAACATTTCCCAAAAGTATAAATTTAGTATTTCCTATGACAGGAACATTTATAGTACTCTGAGTCATCTAAACACTTCAGAAGTGTTTGGGGAATTTAAGTGTGATGCAAAACAAAGCAGGTCATATTATCTGTTAATGAAATAGCTTAACCTCTAGAGTTTAGCTGGGCAGCCATTTATCACTGGAACAATTAATAAGGACATTTTAACATGAGAAAAGACCCTTAAGGGGAAATACAAGGAGAATAATGCCAGATAGAATGAAATATAGTTAGATCAAAGTTTGGCTAGGCTGGGTAACTGGCAATACTGAGCTTTATTCTGTACTACATTGGCCAAAACTTACTGTATTGAAATACTCCATCCCAGAGCTGCTGAAGGCTTCTGCTATTTCTTGGGTTGTTACCACACACGCCATTGGGTGGCCATTGCCCATTGGTTTTCCCATTGTGACGATATCCGGAACAAAGTCCTCACCGTGCATTTGGAAGCTCCAGAAATGTTTCCCAACTCGGCCAAAGCCTACCTGAACTTCATCAGCTATAAACACACCCCCTGCTCTGTGTACATATCTGAAAAGCAAAAGGGCAGATCTAATGTTTTCAGGTCACTGAAGAGTTCCCAAACCCACCCACAAGATACAGATTATAGAGAACTTAAACAAATATTGTTAACCTGAAGTTTGTAATATTTGTTAAAAACATTTCAGTGCTCAAATCCCCAGTGGCATCTTTGTGATGTTACTGACTTTGTAATCTAAACACATACTTCTAGATTAGACATACTGTACATTATTCATGTTTGTGCTGCTTAAAGTAAGCTGTACTTAAAGTATTTTAAGTGGGAAGAGTAAGAAGTGAATAAGAAGTAGTGTTTAGGAGGGTTAGTCTTCAAATTTTTAATAATTGGTAAGGCTTGGGCACCAGCCAATCAGTGAGGATGCCAGGCTGCAGACTGGAGCAGAGAGCTGAGGTGCCCCTGCTGGACCATGTGCAAACCCTTTATTTGCTGGGTCTTGGGAAGGTGGAGTAGTTCTAGGAGTCCTGAGGTGACAGGCACTACCAAGTGGCTATTTATCAGCTAGTCTGGAAGTACTTCGCTATTTTAGCAACCAGTATGGCCCTACAATCGTCACAGTGCCTGAAATATGACCCAGGATGCCCAAGTCAAGTACATACTCTGCCACTTTCTGGAAGTAGCCTGCTGGAGGAATTATTTGTCCGCCACAACTCTGCATGGATTCAGCAATAAAGGCAGCAATCTATACAAGAAAAGATGGGGTCAAAGTCCATTAGGGCCCCTCAAACTCCCTAAAAGAGAGGACTTCTTATAGAGTGGGTTGTTTAACAAATGATTAGGAATGGATGTGTGGCAAATGACAAATAGGTCATTTGATTTAAAAGAAAAGAAAAGCTGTCTATGCTCGAAAAGCACCTGATCTGAAGCATTCATTTCTGAGTTTCTAAAGTACCAGTGAACCCACCACGAGAAATGGAAGAGCGGGTGCCTCCTGTTTCTCCATGATTCATTTAAATGCTGTGTCTTCATTAGAACCAACTAGATAAGACCAGTAGCTTGATTGCTTGATCAGTCTTTGATAAGACTAAAAAATCACCCAGGTTCTAAACACATTACTGGGTGTCTGTTTCCTCAGGCTGGTGAAACAGGACAGCCTAGCCTCAAATTTGCACTAAGAAATGGGAGAGTAACTTGTGTCCACACACTTTAACTACTTTGCTGTATTTCTTTGAACTAGGCTTAACTCAAAGGAATTAGTTCAGCATTGGAACTACAGAGGAAGTGTTCTGGAGTATAGGAAAGGAGAAGTAGAAAATAAATAACACTGATTTAGGAAGAGAAAGCACAGAAATAGTATGAGATACAAAGGCAAGAGAACGAAGGTTCTAGCCCAGATCAGCTCTTAGTAATTGTATCACTTTGACTTAAGTTCTCCACTTTTAAACACTTTGTCTATTAGCTATAAAGTAAGGCCATTAGACTCAAGAGATTTCTCTTCTAAAATTCCATGACTTTGTTAGCACATCTAATATTCTGAAGAATCCAACTCACAGAGTTCATGGCCTTCAGCACTGTCATCAAGACAGCATCAATTCAATCAGCACTGAATGCTAATGTCCTCAAAAAATTATCCAAGCCTTTTTAGCAGCAAAAAGATGATATGGTCTTGGTAATGTAAACTTTGTTTCCCCAGAGGAATTATTATGGTTCGTGAAAAGAATATTGGCTACATCTGAAAAGGAAAAGAGTATGAAGCTCCCCACAGCAGGTAGGTAGAGCATAGGTCCAACTGCACAGATATCATTTCAGAAGATATGACAAATGAATGGAATGGGAAGAAAAGGAAGAAACTCTTCAGAAATGCAGAAATGCAAATGACTTTCCAGTCATTAAGATAAAAATATCTGAATTGGAAAAAAAGGAAATGCTTTATTTTCATCTCAGTTAAGATTTTTTTTTATAGCCATGTCAATGCCATAAGCTAGTTTGAAGGCAAAGCATGTGTCAAATCACATTAAAGCTCCACCTGAGTAACCACCCAGTGGGTGAGAATTTAATGTTAAGCTAAAGACAGTAGGGTGAAGACTGAGAAACCGGAAATCCTTTTCCTGCTCTGGAGGATCTGGTTCTGCCTTAGGAGTCTGGGTCCAGATTGGGAGAACAGTTTTTTGCCTTGGACTACCCAGGCTCTGCAGCTTTAGGAAAGTTGAACCAGTTCAAGGGAAGCCCCAGGGCACTCTGGGCCTGGGAGTCTGCACTGGTCGTGAGGCCCCAGGGCCACTCCATGCCACCCCTTCCTTTCCCTTCCCATGCACTGGCCCTTTGTGCTACTCTCTGTTGGAATAGTCTGTTCGTGGGCTAGCACCTTCCTCAATCCACCCCCACCTCCACCCCTTTGGACCAAAGACTATGTTCCACTGGGAAGGTCAAAATTAGGCCCTTTCCACCAGTTCTGGAAAGGGCATGGTGATTTCATTTCCAGGATAAATAAAAAGAGATAGTCTTAGAAGCATGACTATGATAATGAATTTTTGAAATATGAACCAAGTGGAAATGTAACCAGAAAAGAATGTAATCGTTTTCCACCTCTCCAGTGTATCACAATGATTTCAATCCATTTTAGAAAAGGTGTTAAAATATTTCCAAAGCTGTAAATACAAACCTTCCTTCCACTGCTATGAGCTTCTTCAATAATTTTCTTCACCTCATCTGCATAAGCACCAGCTGGGTCCGCATGGTCTTCTCTGTATTTTCCTCTATAAATATCTGGATTTGGTGCCTGAAAACAGCAAATAATACAGTGTCTCATGGATTTGACTCCTGAACAAATGAACTTAAAAAAAAGGCATTTCTTCATAAGAGCATATTAGAAAGGCGAGCATGTGGATTTAAGTGACTAAGTTCTTTTGTTCTTTTCCTTAACATTTCTGAATTCTGTGAGAACTGGAATCTCAGCATTGTGAACAGGACTTGGATTCCCTACTAGACCCTTGTAAGTCAAGACTGCCTCCCTATTCATATAAGGGGCAAATTCAGATCAACACATGTGATTATATTATTTGAAAGTTTCACTGAATGGAAACTGTATTAACTATTGGATACTAAAAAAACCAACTTGACAACTGTATAGTAAATTGCAATCACTTAGGAAACGAGCACTTTAGCACTGATTCCAGATCTTAAAAATGTGAAGGAAGGTATTAATGATTCTCTTTAAAAAGTCTACTAATCCCTAATTAAACCAAATGAGTTTTACTGTTTCTGCAGCTTGATTGGTTTTATTTTCTTTATTCACTATTTATTTCACCCAGTAAATCTGTAAATTAATTTAGCATAAAGCAATTTAATTTTAAGACAATAACTCTGAATTTCTGATTCAACTCTGAATTTCCAGATAACATCAGTGATGGGAAAAGCAGTTGAAGTTCGTGGGGCAAGAAAAATAAAATGAGAACTGTGAATGATATCTATCAAACCACTATACTAACTTGTCCATTGTGATAGTCATTAATGGATTTTAAACCACACCCTCTCATTGAGCTCTCTGACTTTATTAAACCATATAACTGTTCTAGGTCTTAGTTTCTTCTTGATGGTTTCATTTCAATGAACAGGTTAGACTGGATTATCATTAGGCATTCTTCCAAAATCTACATTGTGGTTCTTGGATTCTAAGATACTTACCACATGCACAAATTCTTTCTTGACATCTTTGCCCTTTCGAAATTTATATGGACTGATCTCAATTAAAGATGACAGGTGACCATGGTAAGCACTGAGAAGAAAAAGAACAGTAACCAAAAACACTCAAAGAAGTATGCTTTTCTGGTACATGAAACATAGCATTGTGTATCATCCAGGGAGAATCTCGACATTGGTGCCAGATTTAACTGTATGGGATCTAATTTTTCTTGGCAAGACTAGCCATTTAATTTGTCCAGTTCTGATTCATGTAACAAAACACATAGAAAGCCAAGTATGTATCCTCACAGAACATTTTTTTTTAGCAGGACAAAAAAACCCCTAACTTCATTGGATTATATTAGATCTGCTAAATCAGGTTGTCAAAAAGCACAGAATTATTTTCTATAGCTTCATAAAAAAGTGATGCGCATTTATTCTTTGAATGTATTTGACAGTTAAATCCTACTAAATTTTATAAACAACGTTATATCATAAAATGGGCTGTGTTTATGTTCAGGATGGTCTCTAAGGGGTATCCAATCGCATGTATTCGGCAAATACAAGTTGGTATAGAACAGGAGGTCTCTTCAAGAAGAACTAAGAATAGAGGTGATCAAGTGGCTATGAAATTCCATTTTCTCACTTTAAATACAGGTGGCTATGATGTTCCCTTTTCTGTTCCTTGAGCAGACATATAATTAGGAGATCTGGAAAAGAAATTATAAAAGGACCATGAATAGGAAAAGCAGAGGGAGGACTTCCCCTACCATAGATTGAAAGATGCTACAAAGCCATAGTAATAAAACTTATGTAGTATTTGGATAAGAACAAAGAGATGACTGGGACAGAAGGTGAGTTTAGAGACACATCCATACATAAACAATAACACAGTACATTCCAGGTGGATTCAATATGAGTAATTATAAAGGTAGTAGAAGAAAATGAAGAAGAACATTTTCATGATCTGGCAGGTAGGATGGCTGTTGGGGAAAAGATATTAACAAAACTTAGATAACACAAACCATAAGCTGAAAATTTTACTTATTTGATTTGATCAAAATTAGAGATTTCTGTTGAAGGATAGATACCATGGACAAAGTCAAAAGATAGATGACACATTAGGAAATGATATTGAAATGTCTCCAACTATAGAGATTAATGTCTAAAATGGTGGTTCTCAACTCTGCCTGCATATTACGATTACTTGGGAAACTTAAAAATATACACTGTTTCCTAAACTTCACCTCCAGAGATTCTTTTTTATTGGTGTGGGGTGGGGCTAGGGAATTGGCATTAAAAAAAATTTCCCCAGGTATTTCTAAAACACAGTCAAGGTTAAGATCCTCTGATCTAGGCTATACAAACCACCATAAACCAACAAGAAAAGGATGAGAATTCCAATACTAAAATGGGCAAAAAGTATGGACAGGTAATTCTCAGAAGAGAATTCATGAATGTGTAATAAGTATATGAAGATATACTGAAACTCATGATTAGAAAATTAAATTGCAAATTAAAATTAAATAATTGCAAGTTAAAACAACATAGATATCATTTTATACCTATTAGACTGGCAGAAATTAGGGAAAAAATGAGAAAGCAAGATATTGTTAGGTTTTGGTGAGAATATGGGAAAATGGGCAATTTTATGCACTGTGTGGAGTGTTGCAACCACTCTGGAGACTGATCTGGAGGTGGTCAAATTAACAATGTTCATAGTACCCCTGTGGCCTAGCAATCCTGTTTCTGGGTGTTTATCCCGAAGAAGTCCTCAGGAAGGTCTATAACAGCACATGTGCAAGAATGTTCATTGCAGCTCTATTGTGGTAGCTGGGAGCAAAGGGTGGCCGCTGCATCCATCACAGAGGCATGACATTCAGTACTTTGAGCTGCTCTGTTCCCCGTGGCAGCTGCCCCTCACAGGCAGCTCCTGAGCACTTGAAATGCAGCAAGCCTGAATTGAGATGTGCTGTACATGTAAGACACATATGGGATTCTGAAGACTTAATACAAAAAGAGAAAAGAAAATTCTCAGTATCTTTTATGTTGATTATATGTTGAAATGATGCTATTTTGGATATAATTGTTACTAGAAAATTTTAAATTCCTTAATGTGGCTCATATTATATTCCTATAGGACAACACTTAATTAGAAGAATAGATGTAAATCCAGTAATATAGTCTTGAAATATTGCTGAGGGAAGAAAAACAGAAATGAGGTACATGCTCAGTTCAGTCCTGTGCCTGAGATTGGCGGAGTGGAGAGGTACACAGAACATTTAAGAAAAAAATCTCCTTAGTGAAGGTAATACTTGTCAGAGTTCTTATTTAAAATGTAATAAAAATTCATGTTTGGGAGCTAAGATTAATAGTGATTGTTAATAGTCACACACCAATGAGGAAATACTATCTTTTACTTGGGTGCTTGCTTTCTTTAAAATTTGATCTAAATTGTATCTTGTACATTAGTTACATTGGGTAATTACAACAGTGACATGAATGCTTGGATGTTTAAGAAATTAATTGTATTTTTATTTTTAAAAATATTTAGTTACTTACACATTGTAGTGGCTCAATAAATAGTTAATGTATGAAAAGCAGGCCCTGATTCATGTAAAACCCATGAGGCCATGACCACAGCCCCCAACAGGCCCTCCCCTGTTTGCAGGTACTTAGAAGAATTAAGTACCCTCCAGACCTTATCTGACCTTGATCCCTTAAAACATAATAAAGATCATTGTGCCACACACTCTCCCTCCTCCATATGTGCTTATGGTTTTAGTATGGATAGGATCAGTACAATTTCATCTCTAAAGGAGCTCCTGCTTAGAAGTCTTGCAGAAGTCCAAGACTTACTGGTCAAGAGTGATCACGTCTTGGTGGCCTCTGAACTGCCGAGCCAGGCGTAAAGCTAAGTCATTGGCTTCAGATCTATGAAGATACAATAGAAGAGTCAACATGACGTAAGTGCCTCTGAAAATATTTTCAAATGTTCATCACAAAAGTTTTTTAAGATTCTAGTTATTCAGACATTTATAAAGAAATAAGCTGAATTCCTCTCTCATCCTTTCAGTCTTGCCCACTGAGCAATCTCACTTCATCCTTCTAATACATGTTCCCCAAACATCTTCAGTGAAGAATGAGATATACAGAGGAAACCCTATACAAATTAGGGATGAGCTGCTCATTTCACACTTCTCTCCAGCTGAGCCACTTCAGTAGGTGACAAACGCTGAGGATGCTAGGAAGCCTGCAGGAAGGCTGATCTCAATGGAGGAATGGGGGTGTGACAAGGACCCATTAACTTGGCTATTAAATGATGTTGTACTGACCTGGTATTTGATTAGTTCCTTATTTATAAAGTGAATATCATAATTTTTCTATCTCATTTAGGGAGTCTAAACATACCACTCAAACACAGAGGAAGAAAATAATCATTTGTGAAATGTTTACTATCCACCAGACATCATATTGAGTGATTTGCTTGCATTTATGATCATAGCTACTCTGCCAACCAAGTATTGCCAACTACTTTTTATAGATGAGGTAACAACCTCAGAGAGGTTAAACAACCAGAGTAAGTTCTCACAGCTAATAAGAGGTAGAGCCAGCATTCAGACTGGAGCCTGTTTGACTCCACGATTATTCTTTGTCCTCCAGTCTTTGGTGGCAGTGCTCTTTAGGACTGATCCTTCTTTGGCAATGTAGGATTATTTAGAAGTAAAAATCCAATACTATATTTAATTTTTTGGAGGCAAGAATGCTTGATAACACATTAGATCCTAAAATATTAGGATTAATTCTTTACAAAGAAAAAGAGAACCATCTTCTGGTTATAGATTTGGTTTTAAAATATCTCTTTGAAAAGAGAAAAGTGAATCAAAGAATCATATAATGGAACATTTATGTTATAGAATTTCTAGTAGTTTTAATACATATACATATATGTATCATTTTTAAAATATGAGTTTATGCTGGCTGCACAGCTTTCCTCCTAACATAACATAGCACTTTGAGCTTTCTACATGTCATTAAGCAGGCATTTTCAAAAACATACTTTTTAATGTCTTCATAATATTCCACAAAACAGATACATAATAATTTGAATTCACAGAATTTAAAAGTTGGAACATATCTTTTTTTTTTTTTTTTTAGGAGAGCCCGGGAGACTTTTATTGAGAGATACAGTGAGAGAACAGACAGAGCTCCTGGCATGAGCCAGGAGGGGACAAGAGAGCCCCGGAACATATCTATTTACTTGAATTTACTCCTTCTTTCTTTCTGTTTGTATTGGGGAAATATGCTTGATTGCCTAAGAAAACAAATCAGTAACAAATCTTAACAAAAGTTGGAGCTCTTTTGGTAGTTCTTCCCTTGCTAAAATACCTCACTCCTGCTTTGAAAGAACTATCTAGGATGATCAATTCTTTAGCTACTTACTGTACTACCTGAAGAGATGAGTGTCATTTGACTAGTTAGATTTTTCTCACATGAACACCAGATTTGAATATTTTTTACCATGGTTATGATCCAAGTACCTATCCTCTAGGGATACTTAATGGTATACTTTCCCGGTCTTTTACCAAGAAAGCCGTGGCAATAATAAGTTGAGTGGCATGCACATGTTGATCATCAGATTATTGTTATGGGCTCTGTTAAAAGCCCTGGAACATGCTGTCCCACGTTCTATCTACAATCCGCTCACAGAGTAGAGCAGAAAAACAGTCAAGTCCCCAGTGTGTGGTTACTTAGTAAAAAGGCAAAAATCTCAAAAAACCTATTCACCATCTGTGCTCCATCACGAATCAAAAAGAAAGGTATGTGTGAGAGAGTAAACAAAGAGATTGGTGGGAACGGGGGTGGGTGGGGAAACTTGAAACATACCCTGAATTTGTAAAATAGCAAACAGACAGTTTCTCCGGCAGGGTTGCTGAAAGGCGCTTGGCATACTCAACAATGTTGTCATGCAGGAATCGAGAATTTGTATTGAGCAGTTCCATCTGTTTCAGGGCAGCTTTGACCACTTCTGGGTGACAGTGTCCCACTGAAAGTTAGAAAACACAAACCCCTGAAATGAGCTACAGTTTGAAATGCCTGGAAAGTGAGGGGGATCCTGAAGCAAGCAAAAAAATAGATGAGCTTCTTTCTCTCCCACATTTTGCTGTGATTACTGCCCCCATTCAGCCAAGGACTCACAGCCACTGCAATTCCTGGGATAAATATTAATGGTGCCAAGTCTCACTCTTGCCTAAATGCATCCTTCAAGAAGCAACAAAGAACATTTACCATGGGCAACATTGTTGATGCAGTCCAAGTACTGTGCACCTTGCTCGTCAAACATGTACTGCCGGTGGGCTCGCACTATTTTGATGGGATCCGCAGCAAAGAAAACTTTGCATGAGGGCCTAGAAATAATGAAAGGAAACACTTTGGTCTGGTAGGACTGATCTGTATTTTTGCTTCTCAATGAAGGTCATGATCAGTGGAAAATTACAACTGCATAAAGGAAAGGGAAAGCACAGCATACTTTTTTTTTTCATTTCATATTAGACTGGAAACTTTTACCTTAATCCCGTATTTGTGACACTGCTCACATTTCTTATGCTTGTTATCCTAAATTTGCCATGATTTGACTACTTAGAAGCACTTCGGTTAACTGCTCTGATGGCTCTAATTACACAAACCAATGACTAATTTTCCTTTGGTAAATTCTGTTCAGGGGACCCCCTGACCCATTTTGGGGGGCTTACTATGTGTCAGGAGCTGACAGTATTCCAAGTATTATTTCATTTAATACTCCCAATAATCACATAAAGGGGTTATTAACATTTTTACTTTTATAGAGAGGAAACTGAGGCACAGACAAGATTAGGAAACATTCAAGATTACATAGCCAGTAAGAGAGAAAACCAGAATTTGAAAGTAGATTGTCTTATACCATGTCCCAAGATAGTGCTTGCTTTCTCTCTCCTCTCTCTCTCTCTCTCTCCTTCTAATCTAAGTTATAAAGAAATGAATAGCACTGAAAGCTGAATACAAATAACCTAATGTTAAATATTGTGAAGATTTTTATAGTTCATTTCCATGTCTGGTCAGTGGTACCTGTTCTGAATCAAATGGATTTTCTCCTCTTAAATAATGAAATCTAATTCTTCCTAACAATTAACCCCACTCTTTTGAGCATAATAAAAAGTCATTCATGTTTTTGGTTGTTTGGATGAACATCTGGAGTATAAATTTTAGCAGCAAAGTAACATCAACAAAAGCTTTTGATCTTGGCTATATGGACATTTAGAAATTAAAGCTGCATATATCATTTTTATTTTGATTATTTTGCATGCACAAAAATGCCATACACATTGGAGTTAGTTTAGAGGGTAATTAAATACCTATTTATTAAATGGATATGCAGCTGTTTAGGAAGTATGTTGATTATTGTGAACAATCTTAAATTTTAAAATTGCCTAAAATTAAGAAACACCCCCTAAAATGATGAGCAAGCTCAGCTTTAACGTATACCTATGAGTTAAAATCCAGAGAAAACTTTTGTTGCAAGCGTGGGCTGAAAACTGCAGACTTCACCTTGCCTCCTTTCTACCTGACCACTCAGACTTCAGGTAAAATTATTATTCCAGTCAATGGCTACACTCCTCCTTGTACAGAATTTGTTCTGCTCACATCAGAAATTATTAGGTTTTCATTGGAGTCTAACCACATAGGATCGAAAATTAACAGAGAGGAGTGGTGATTAGACAAAAGTAAGGGAGAGGTCAGGCAATGAGGAAGGAATCTGAGCATTCTGACTATGTTACACGCGGCTGGACAGATATCTGACTATCTTAAACCATCTAGAAACCTACCAGGTTGAGATCAGATCAGTATGAGAGGCTGCCCAGCATTTCTTACAAGAGGATACTGGCTCTTTTCTTTCCTGTGTCCCCCAGTCCTTTCTCACACCTACCCACTTGAGAGCTTATTAATTACACGTAAGGCAGGTTTTTGATTTTAGTGGCAAGGGATCACCAGTGGCTACAATCATCATTCATATTTACATGTACCTTTTTAAAAACGTACTCACATTTATTAATCTCACTCACGCGCTCCTGTGAAGCATGTTTTTCAAACTTTCATAGAAGAAAAAATTAAATTTGACAGAGGTCACGCAGGTAACATGACAGCCCGCTAGGACCAGAGGCCAGGTCTGATTTACCGTTCAATCCTGTACTCTCACCAGGGTGTGACCAAGTCGTTTAGAACAGGCGCAAAACAAAAGTAGATAAGAGGGACTACTGCCTTGTGTAATTGCAGTGAGGGCACAGTTTGACAGACCAGGATAGGTAAGAAGTATTTTAGTCTTAAGAAAGAGGTTCCAACGTTTTTTTTTTTTCCACTCCTGGATTAACCCTTTACCTCTTAAGCAAACATGCACGAAGAGGAAGCTCACTTAAACAAAAGTTGTCAGTATCAGTTTGTTTTCAAAAATTGCCATCATCAAAAATACTTCTGCGTTCATAGTTTTGAAAGACTTTTGCGTCGCTGGGCGTGGCGAAGAGCGACACGCCTCCCTGCCGGCGCCCACCCTCGGTGGGTGTTTACTCCTCGGGCTGGTCGCCCTCCTGACCGGCAGCCGCCTGTCGTCGGCGGGCGGCGGAGCGCGGGGAGCCCCGGGAGCCGGCTGGGCGGCGGCGGCGCGTCCTGCCCGCGGCAGCCGCCCTCGCGGAGCCCCGGCGCGCCGCGCTCTGGGACCCCGCCCCGCGCTCGCCGTCTCCCCGTCTCTGCGCCTTCCCTCGGGGCAGGGAGCCCTTACCCGATGTGCCTGCTCCTCAGCGCCAGGGTGTCTTGCTTGCTGTACAGCTCGCACATGGTGCCGGGCTGCGGCGCTCCCAGGGGCTCCGCTCTCGGTCTGCGCGCTCCTCGCGAGCCCGCCGGCGGCCTCCGTGCTGGGCCTTTCCTCCTGTGATCTCTCGTTGGGTTTCCTTGCCCTGGGCGTCGCTCATGGCATCAACTATCTAGAGTCATCTCCTTTTTAAGTCTTGCCCTGCCTTTGCCCTTTGCCAAGCCCCACCCTCCTCCCTCCTCCTCGGCCTGGTGCCTCCTTGGCAAGTCACTGGACTAGCCACTCGTTCGCCACCTACCTCTGCCCCCAATCTAACTGGCTCCGCTCCTGCCCTGCTGATGCCAGCTTCCCCTCCCCGTCCCTGCTGCTTCTTCTAATCCGCCTTTAATTTCCTAATTGCGCCTTCCTTTTTTTGTGATTTCTTTCCTTCCCATTTTCTTGTTTCATTTTTACTGTATGCCCCTATTTTCTTGTAAACATTCAAAGACAGGTGCTCTCTGGAGATACCAAGGTTACAGTTGTCTTCATTCTCACATTGAGAGTATTCCAATGCCATAATCTGTGGCCACTCATCGAATGTAACAAGTTGTATGCCCTAAGGATAAATAAGTTATTTATCCTTATTTATTATCCTTCACCTGTTATTTGTTGGGAGTGGTAATATATACAGTGTTTCAAACATCTACTTTAACAATAGTTGCACTTCTAATTTCTCTAGTAATATACAGATCAGAAAAATTCAGTCCTCAAAACAATCCTGAGAGGTAAGCATGAGTATAATCCTATTAACACCGGGGAAAAGTGAAGTTATCCCCTCTTATCCACAATTATACCTCTACTTGGTGGTGCACTTGGAATTCATTCCTAGGTTTCTTGACTTTGTTTAGGATGACCTTTGCTCACTGATCAAATTTGAAGTTAAATATGTGGACAGAGTTAACCCTAATTAACTATAACAAATCATAAATTACTTTAACAACTAGATACCATCTGGTTTAACCCCTCTGTTCTGTAGATAAGAATGCAGGAAAGCACAGGAAAGATACAGTCTTATTCAAGGTCACACAACTACTTAGCCACAGAGTTTAAACTAGATTATGCCATTCTTTATGTGCTTTGAAAGGCAATAAAGAAACTTAATTTACCTATAACAACACACTTGAAAAATGTTAGCAAATGAATAAAGTTGCAAATGAATAAATTCTTGAATAAAGTTGTTATTAATTTACACTAAGGCACTGTAGGAGTAGTAAAACTGCATTGCCTAAGATAGGTTAGGAAATGGAGTCCTACTGGGGTAGGGCAGGGACATGAGACAAGCGTCATGATTAATTTTTCCTGCCTATGATGAAAAATGTGATAAATAGTATAGTAAGAAGAGGAGGAACTCCATCTTAAGACTAAGATTCCATTTTAAAAACCAGGGAGTTAGGATGTAAGATTCTTAACATATTCTTTGGTAATCAGCTAACAATCTATCTTAAGGCAGGGCAAGCAGTCCTAAATGATATGCTTCCAGGGCTTGAGGGTAACCACTATCTTGGAGAACAGGATCAATAAATTCCTTGTATTAAATTTATCTTATAGAATTATCTAGAGGACTGACTGTGGATGGTGACATAATGCCTCTCAGTGGACACTGTCTCCCCCTCCCCCAGCTTTTGCCCCATTCACGAAAACCTTAAAGACAGCATCCTAAGCCCTTAAGTGGGCCTTAAAAAAATTTTTTTTAAAGGACTAAGAAGATAGGCACATTGAGATCTTAACATTCCTGCCACACTTTCCACAATTATATCTTTTAAGCCCTCTTGGTAATACTTAAGTCAGAGAGAGATCTCTTTTTTTTTGAAATACAAAGAAATTTGGCCTTCAAAAGGTCAAGAAACCTGGTAGTTTATGGAAGAAGCAGATCTAGAACCCAAAACTCTAGTCCAGCATTATTTAAAGAATATATTTTAAAGCACTGGGAATAACATGGGACCATAGAGGTTCATGGAAGGAGCATGAGTATCTGTGACTTTACCAGGGGTTTGAGAATGAATAGATATTTGGCATCATCTTTAAAGTAAGGAACTAGGCCAATATTACCTAACTGGGGGTTATTGCAAATTTCCTCAGTGCCTTTTGACCTCCAATTATAACACCTAGAATTCTTGACACCTTGTTCCTCGTAGTGTTGTCAGGCAGCTGGGTCTGGAGAGGTCTTTCCCTGCACACTAGGTGAGAACTCAGCCCAGACAGAAGAGGAGGGTTCTTGACTCTGATGAGAAAGAATTCTTGAACAGGTCAGATGAGTGTAGGTAAGAAAGAAACTCATTAAAGTGAGAGAAGCAGTGAATGGCAGCAGCTGTGCAGGCAGCAGAGCGCAAGGAGGAGCAAAGGGAGGAATGGAAAGTTCACTGAATTCCTGATCAGTGTAGGGCAGATCCCTTGCCAACTCCTGAAGCCAGGATCACCTGGTGTTCTGTGTCCACTTGATTTGCACTGTGTGGGAACTAAGCCCCTACTGCCCCAGGATCTGGGGTTGCTGCAGAGCACTGGATGGAGTGAGATTATATTCTGAGAACTTCCCAAAGGCAAAGAAAGGAGATTTTCAGGCAGGCTTCTAAAGAGCATGATCATACAGCTGCAGTCTGTCTGAGTCCCTCAGGCAAAGGGAATCTGCAAGCCCCAATCAGAGATCTCAGTAGCCCCTCCCTTCTCATCTGAAGTAGGACAGAAAGAGTGAAGACTTGTGCTTAAGTCTAGAAAATTGAATGAAATAGCAAAGTAACAAAGATGATTACCACTGGAAGAGCACAGAGACAAAACAGAGCAATGAGAAGTCTTTATTTAAGGCAAAAGTATGCACTTAGAGAAAGGGGAGTGTGGTCAACCTCAGAGAGGTATATATTTTTACTTGACCTCTTAGCAGTTGACTGCTCCTTTCTCCCTGAGAAACTTAACTCTTTTGATGTCTTAACACCACCACATTCTCCTGATTTTCCTCTTCTCTCACTCAACATTTAAATGTTGGTATCACTGAGGGTAGGGTCTGGGCCCTCTCTTTTCTTGGCACTCTTTCCCAAAATAATCCACAATGATCCCCTTGGATTTAGAAACCATCAAGGTGTCAAACTGATGTCTTTACCCAGATCCCAGGCTCTCCTATCCACATGCTTTCTTGACTTCTCCAACTGAGGTCTCACAGACACCTCAGATTGAATGAGTCCAAAATGGAAGCTTTGATCCCCACCCCTAAAATGAATAACTCCAAAAAGGCTCTCATCACCAGGCATTTATTCATTCATTCAAAATTTATCAAATGCTCCCTGTATGTCACTAAATGTTGCAGTTGCTGAAGATAAACGATGAACTAGACTGAATGGACCCACCCTCAATGGCTCATACTTTGGATCTTTCCTACCCAGCACATAGCCACTAGCCACTACGGAGTTAAAATGTGGCTAGTCTGAATTGAGATGTGCTGTCAGAGTAAAATACATACAATATTTCGGAGACAGTACACACACACAAAAATGTAAACTCTCCCATTACTTTCTATATTGGTTACTTGTTGAGAGAGTATTTTGGATATATCAAATTAAGTAAACTGTATCACTAAAATTAATATCATTTCCTTTTGAATGTGGTTACTAACAAATTAAGAATTACAGACAAAGCTTGCATTGTTTTTCTGTTAGCCAGCATTATTCTAGATGGAAAGAATAAACAAGTAAACAAATAAATTAAGAAGGTAATGGCTTCAACTGTGTTCACTGTGGTAAGTTCCTTGAAGGAAATAAACTAAGGGAGATGATCCTAAACCAGAAGCAGGAATCTTGGATAATTCCTATATTTTTCTCAACCCCATCCCCATTATTTTTTAAGTACAGTCGATTCTTTGAAAATAAACCCCATCTATTACCACCTTATGTAAGCCTCCTGCTTTTCTCCTGAGACCTAATGCAAAAGCACTCTGTAATTAATTTCCTTGCTTCCCCTTCCCACCCTATGAAGGATGGTCTTAACCCCTCCTTCCTTAAAACCCATCAATGACTTCCAGTTTTCTTCTCCAGCTTATTTTGGAGCCACACCCACCCCACCCCCACTCCCCACTGCCACCCCCAAAACAGACCCACCACATTGGTATTCCTTGCCCTTAGTTACTTCAAAGATTTGCATCTGCTTCAGTTTCTGTTTAAATGTCACAGACAGCCTCAGAGAGGTCATCCCTCATTACTCCATCTCAGATAATTCTCAGTTGCCCTGTTCTTCTGTTTTAATCCTCTTTCTGGTCTTTACATGTCTTCTTTCTCAGTGTACCCCCACACTAGCACAGTGCTGTGTACATGGTATATCAATAAATATTTGTTGGCTGACTGACTGAATGACTGCAAGACACATTTAAAGACTTAATACCTTGCACTGAAGATCTAAGTACTTACAAGTTATAGCCCTTGAAACTGCTCCTTCTAGTTGTACCGGTGACTGCCAACTTACATTTTAACCATTTCTTTAGGGAGATACTCAGACTCATAACCTTTTAGGGGAAAGCAAGTTCCTGTTGCAAGAAGATTATTTCCCCATTGTTTAACTTATTTCACAATGTGGAATATATAATATTAACTAAGTCCAAGGACAGTCTTTAAATAAAGAATGGACACACAATAATATCAAAATAAAGATGGATAAAAGTTAACAGTTCGTTCTATACAATGCTTTGTCAGAACACAAATTCTAAAGGTATTTTGGGGTGTGTTTCTCATGTACTTCTCCATTGTCTGACAGTTTGGTAAAGTGGGTGCCAGGGGGCCTTTCCTCTCCAGAAGTAGACTTTTGCCCCATTTTGGTTCTCACCCTATTGATTGGCTCACCCTATTGAGTCAGTTCTGACCTGAAGGTCACAGATTTCCCAATAATCTAGGTTTGGTCAAGCAAACCATACTTTTGCACAGCTGAAATGAAAAGGCACAGTCCACTTGAACTTGGGACGATAAGAATCCCACTCAATAGTCCTATGAGAAGAGTCTGAACACAGCAGGCTTTAATTTTCTTGTCAGGAAGAAACATGCGAAGGTGAGTGAATGGTATGCCCCCAACAATAGAGGACATGCAGCAGATTATACAAGACTCAGGATGGGAAGTGGGCATTTGACTAGTTCCTCACTATTTCCTGTTACCCTGTCCTGACTTGACCTACCCTACACTTTACAGGGACTTGACTTTTCTGAAAATCATACATAATCTGGGACAAATGCTGGGTGTGATGTTTTTCTGACATGACATATGATATCCAGAGGATCACCTTTGCCCCTGATAGTTCTTGGGTGAGTGTGCAGGTCACATGTCTTAACTTCCCTGAAGAGTCCAGGCTGATGTTGGTGTATGCATATAATTGGGCACACAGCTCCAAGTTCACATCAGGAGGAGCCTGACAGGCCCTCCCTTCCCTAGGAATTCATAGCCCCTTTAAAGGAGCCATTCGACCACACATGATTTGTGTCTGTGTCCCTACTGTATGTCGATGGCACATCAGGGTCATACAAACCTATTTGTCTCCTCCTTCTATCCTGAAGGAGACCTCCAGATTTGTGGGATTTTGTTTTTGTTTTTGTTTTTTTTTTTGTGCGTGTGTGTGTGTGTGTGTGAAACTTCTGAGGGGTGTGTGGTGGTGCAGTATGGTTATATTTTAAATACCACTGGGCTCATCTTAGTCTTACTAGAACCTGTAGTCAGCCCAGAAACCACAGAAAACTCAAGAAGCTGACCACTGATGCTCATACTCTGTGATGTTCCAGATGAAGACAGAGATCTAGAATACGACTTCAGTTTATTTCTAGTGAGTTTATTTCTGGTGTTAAAGGAGTCCACAGTATGCCACTGTGGCACAAAAATTATTTTGAGCTGTAGGCATTTGAGAATCAACAGATGCAGGAAGAGGCTTTTCTCTTGAACTCCTTTTATCTGTCTAAAGCAGAGCCTTCTGAAAGAACCCCACTGTCATAAATCATCTCATCTTCACAGCCACAGAGGATTGTTTCCCATCACCTGGATATGAGACTCCTGAACAGACTCAGTCTCAGAGGCCCCATCATATGCGTCGTCTATTCTCTTAAAGGTGCATTTACCTTTCCTAAAAGTCATTTGCTTTCCCCTAGGTGCTCTTCCCCCACCTTCCCTATTAAGATGGTGCATAAACTTCAAATTCTAACTGTTCCTTTGAGTCACATTTTTCTGTGTGCTTCCCCAAAAATGAATACAAATTTGTCTTTTCTTCTGCTAATTTATCTTTTTTCAGTTTAATTCACAGGCCTCCAAAGGACAAACTAAGACCCAGGGGTCAACTGCTCATTGCCTGTTTTCTTATGGCCCATGAGGTTAGAATCATTTTTACTATTTTAAATGGTTAAAAAAAGATCAGTAGAAAAAGAATATATCATAACACATGAAAATTATATGAAATTCAGATTTCAGCATCCCAAACTCCAGTTTATTGGCAGCTGGCTTGCTCATTTGTTTTTGCCTTGTCTATGGCTGCTTTTGCTCTATGACAGCAGAGTTGAGTAGCTGTCATAGTGGCCCGTAAAGCTGGAAATATTTACTCTCTGGCCCTTTGCAGAGAAAGTATGCCATTTTTGCTCTTTCGCATTACTTTGTTTTAGTCTCATCGCAGAACACCTCACTGGCTCCATTTTTATTTACCTGTTTTTTATGCCCTCAATAGATTGTCAGCTTCCCAAGGAAGGTAAGAATGTTACCTTACAATCTTGTTCTTCACAGCATGCCCAGCACTTCAGCCATAGTACTGTACACATAACAGTTGCTTGTGTAGATAATAACATTTAATGGGCACTTACTATATGCTGGGCTCATATATTTGGTTTTTAAATCCTGGTGATAACCCTATTGGATGGATATCACTCATTCTGGGCTGAATTGTGCCCCCCTCCCAATCCACATATTCAAGTTCTAATTCTCAATACCTCAGAATGGGACTATATTTGGAGTTAGGATCCTTAAAGAGGTAAAATAAGGTCATTAGACTGGGACCTAATTGAATATGACTGGTCTTATAAGAAGAGATCAGGACACACACCTGAGCAGAGGAAAGACTATGGGAAGACACAGAGAGGGTGCCATCTGTGAGTGGAGGAGGAGGCCTTAGCGGAAACCACCCTGCTGACACCTTGATCTCAGACCTCCAGCCTCCAGAACTATGAGAAAATAAGTTTCTGTTGTCTAAATCATCTGATTTCTGGTACTTTGTTATGATAGCCCTAACAAACTAATACATCAGTATTAATTCCTTTTTCAGATGAGAAAACTGAAGAATGAAGAGATGAAGTAATTACTCCAGGTAATGACTAAAAGAACCAGGATTTAAACTCTAAGCGTCTGACTCTTAGGTTTGTTCTCTCACCCACTATGCTTGGCTGCCCTTCTACGATGGCTTGATGCACAGGATAACTGGGTGCACAGACTGCAAAATGTTCCTTCTTCCTCCACCTGGATAACATACAACAAGCCCCATACAGAAAAGAATTTTCCGAGGACATAATCCATGTAGGTAGGGTCTTGATATTTTCTTCTGGAGTTGCTGGCACAGGACAAGTAACAAAGTCCGAACTTCACCCGCTGATGGGCTGGGAGGTGCAGTGAGCCCTGCAGGACGTTCACGACTGGAACCAGAAGGATCTGCCCTCCACTGCTCTATGCTAGCTTCTCCTGGCAGTGTTTGCAGTCATGGAGTGCCCACTTTTGCCTTTCTTGCCAGCTGTGCATCCATCACTACTTCGAAACACCTGTGTTTCAAGGCACACACTGTAAAAAAACCACCAATTTAGATCATCTTCACATTGGAAATATTATAGCAAACGAGAGGGAGAGAGCTGGAGGTGGGACTGGTGGTCACAGGGCCTGCAGGCTGTGCTCAGGATTGTGGATTGTATTCATAAACAGAGCGGGAAGTCATTAAGGAGCATTCACAGGAGAGTGGGAGGAGGCAGCTTTTGTACTGAATGTCACTCTGGCTGTGTCACCTCTTGCTATCCCTTGCCCCCACTTAATTTAGTTAGAAGCAGGAAAAGCATTATGCGAACCATGCGCTTGCCCCTGGGACCTCCCCGGTTGGGGCCAGCAGAAGCGCCATCTCCAGGAGCACCGGTTTAGCGTACATGGGAATGGAAGTTCTATTTGTAGCACTGGACAAAGTTGCCTAATGAGGAGAATCACCAGGGAAGCTTATTTTAAGTACAGATTCCCAGGCCCTGCCCCAGACCCAATGAAATGGAGTCTGCAGAGAGTGAGCCCGGGAACCTGTATCTCTAACAGACTTCATACATCTTGTCTCTAGGCAAGTCTGAGAAACATTGTAATAGGAGATAGGCTAGAGCCCGTGGGCCATTTCAAATCTCTATAATCACCAGCCATTGCCTGCATTATCCTAACAGTGCCTTAAATACAGCTCCAGGCTTCCTCTTGGGTCCCCCTCCAGGGCCTCATCCTCAGACCAGCCCGAGTGACACGCTGTATACGAAAGCTGGATCACCCCATTCCCCGCAAAAACTCCTCAGTGATTTCCCCCTCTTCTCAGGGACACATTCCCCGACCCTGAGCAAGCCCCGTGTCTTTGCTCTCTCCCTCTTGCTCGAGCACAAGGGCAGGCCGCCGGCCCTCCCTAGAGCCACCTCCTCTGGCTCCTCAGCCCTGAAGCTCTCGTGGGGCCCACCCAGGGGCCCACCCACCCACCCCACCTGTTCCCATTCCACTCAGGTCTCAGCTTCCTTGCTGCTTGCTCATGGCCGCTTCACAAACCCCCTAGGCCTCCCTGCCCCCTGTCTCCCCCCACCGCCCCATTAAGGAAATAGCCTCTAGCCAGCCTCTCTTTGTTGAGTATTTTCACAACACCCCATACTTTCCCTTTATAGCACTGTCACAATTATAATTAATTAGCTGTGTCATTATGTGTTTAAGGACTATTTTTCCTCCCTAGAATTAAAGCTCCATAGGCCAGAGACTGGGTCTGACCTTTCCTCACTATATCCCTATTGTCTAGTCCAGGGCCTGGCACATAATAGGTACTCAATAAATATTTTGTTTTAAATATCAAGTTTAGTAAGTAATGTAATAGCAATCAGAGCTATAACTTGTTGTCCCCTCCACCAAGTGGTTGGAATATACTAGGTGCTTTGACTTATATCCTTCCAATCATCGTACCAGCACAGTAGCTCTTACTATCTCCATTTGCATAGAAGGGAATTGAGACTCACAAATCCTCTGACTTGCTCAAGTCCACAGAGCTGCTTTGGGGTAGAGACAAGATCTAAGCCCATGACAAGATCTTGGACAAGATCTAAAGGACAAGGTCTAAAGCCCATGCCCATTTCATTCTACCTGACTGCCTGGCGAGCTACCTTGTGTACTATAGTTACCTACCCTCTTTTCAAAACTTCTTTCTTAGGATTTTGTGTTCATTCTCTTCTCCACATTGCCAAGCTAGCCTCTGCGATCTTGGGTTAAGATAACCCCTTGCAGGTTTGGCTAGAACTGTAGCATCAGCTGCTTTTCCTGGAGTAAGTCTATGTCTCAGGGTCATACTCAAACTGAATAGAAATGTTTTTAAACCATCCATGTAGCAACATTCAGACAATGTGTTAGCTCCCTTTTCTGTGAAAAAGTCCAGAAATGTCAGGAAGTTTCTTTAGGCACAATGTGGGTGACACTGCAAGAATACACATGGGATATGGGAGTGCCAAGGCCTCTGGGCAGGCTGCCAGGGAACAGCCTCCCTTTGGGGAGCTGGCAGGCTTAGGAGCCACGTGGCTGCCAAGTGCTAGGCCAGTGAGATTCCTTTCTTCCTGGCTTACCACGGGGACTGAGGGATACAGAGGTAGGCCAGTAGCAGCTGGAGTTATATAAGATGTATGCTCAATTTTAAAAAATGGAAGTAAAGGGGCATCTAATTCAATATTATATGTTTGGTATTATAAACTTAAAAAGAGTTAAGTATACTGAGATTTTCATGATATTCAGTTTTTGTAGTCTTGCCATTACTTCCCAATGCATAGTTTTCCTGATTATAAAAGATCTGTGGTAGGTTTTGTAGCAGGGAGATTGCTACTGTAAAGGCCAGAGTTCCACTTCCCGTGGAAAAGAGAGCCATCATAAAGCCCAGCGTCCTGAGAAGGTTTCTGGATATGAAATTGAAGACCTCAGAGTAGGGTCCTAAATAGGAGTCAGGAAACTGAATTGCTCTCCCTGGGAAAGGGGAAGGAATTCTTGTTCCAGAGATGGAGGGCTCAAAGGGAAGTCAGGAGGGGAGGAAGAGAGAGACGAGGCTATAAGGGGAGGCTGATGCTTGAGTGCAGGAAAGGTCCAGGACAATTAAAAACATTTTTTTTTTCAACAACAGGGCTGTTCCATACATACATCTGGGTCCGGCTGTGGAAATCATGGGCCCAGGGCTGAATTCCCTACCTGGGTCCACAGTGGAGAATGGGAACTAGGATTCAGCAGAGGTAGGAAACAGGGCAGAGATGGCCAGGAGAACACAGTGCCCTTGACGCACTCCTGGGACTTCTCCCAAAATGTACAAAGGGGTTTGTGTACACAATTTCCTAGATTTTGAGAGTCAGGTGAAACCTTTGCTGACATCTGGGGTGCGTCTGTAGAGTTTGTTTCCCAGACCTGTCTCCTATCATCTTTGGCAACTTTTTTCCTTTCAGGGAAGCCATGGTAGAAGGAACAAGGGTTTTGGAGATAGATTGACCTGAATTTGAAACAATGCTCTGTTTCAACTACTTAAGCCATTTGAGCCACAATTTTATTGGCTATGAAAAGAATCTCACAAGACATAGGATTATGGGGAGGTTTAAATTAGATGACATATCATCATGGGTTAGAGTTCAAACTGCTTAGAGTCAAACAGCCTAGAGTCAAATTGCTTGATTCAAATCCTGGCTCTACCGTTTCCTGGCTGTATGATTTGGGGGTAAGTTATTCAACCTCCTCTTATGGAGAATAGGGCAAATGGTAGGTTGTTGGGAGGATCAAATGAGATAATAAAGTAAAGCATTTAGGATAGTCCCTGGCATTACAGCAAGTGTGTTTAATAAGTGTTAACCACTACTGTTATTATTATGTAAAATGTCTGATCTTGGTATTGTGTTTAATTTAATAGAAATAAAGATCTGGCAATTCCCATGCTATGATACCTCTTTTTCCCAGAGGAATTAACTGAAACAGAATCAGTTTGTGATACACGTCAGTTATGAAGGTTCATAGAAACTTTGAACATCTCTCCCATCACTTCATCTTTTATGAAGACCCCTGACTAAAGTGATTGAAAAGTGCTGT
Organism: Manis pentadactyla; assembly: GCF_030020395.1. Classification (NCBI taxonomy): domain Eukaryota; kingdom Metazoa; phylum Chordata; class Mammalia; order Pholidota; family Manidae; genus Manis; species Manis pentadactyla. Next base: position 91,551,470 of record NC_080023.1, read on the forward strand.
TTATGTATAAGTATTTGTCAAGTATTTTCCTTTACAGCTTTTGCTCATTTTATTTGGTAAAATATGCTATCAGTTCTAAGAAATATACCCTGTTTTTCTTTGCACTTCAGCAATCTTTTTTGTAATTTGAATCTCCAGTGTTCATACTCTTCCTGTGGAGAGCATGCTCTACCTTTAATGTTCCTCAATTCTTTCACATTTAAATTTGTTTTCCTACTATTGCTTTAGGTTGTTACCAACTTTCCATTGTATTTGCAGCATATATCCACATGCCAGGATGTTGAATGCCATATTAAAGGAAGGATTTTTAAAAGCAGGTTCTGGAGAAGTAAGCTTTGTAGCTCCTTGTCACTGTGGAGCAGGACTGTTTAGTGCTCTGCTTGTGAGGTACCCTGCGAGAGGTAGCACAGGTTAGCAGGAGAGTCCGGGCTTCGATGTTAGAGGGTCTGTTTTCAAGTTCTAGCTCAGAGCTTATGCTGTGACCTTGGTTGAATCATTTAAATTTTCTCTTCGATTTCTTCAAGTGAAATTGGGTATCTGACTCTGAAGGGAGGGAAGGTAAATAAATTATCTTTTGAGTCCTGACATTTGGTAAATGCTCCTTCATAAGTGTTGGTTCTTGCTGTTAATTTGCTAGGATACTTAGGGAATGACTCCAGGCTCCAAAACATACTCTTTCCCATCCCCAGCTGAGGAAATAACTGCATTACCAGGTAGGGTTTAGGGCTGATGATGGTTGGTGGTATTTCCCAGCCCTGAATAGACACCACCCTGCACACTATCATAATCTTGAATTAAAATGGCTCAGAATCTCCTAATAGTAGCGTCATGGCGCCTTAACACTCGGCAGCCTCAGCACTCCTGAGAGCTCTCATCAGGCATCTGAAACCCTTTCTGCCTGCAGCTGGGTTCTAGTCCCCATTCCTCACTTTGCCGGAATTCACAGCCAAGGAATTCACTTTCTGGAGCTTGTTTTTGTAGTTTTTGTAAGGCTCAATAACAAGCAATGCAAAATGATTTTTAAATTGGGAAATGTTAGAAAAATGTGTTATTTTGTAATATTTAGACAATAATGGTTATAGTAATAAATAAATGTTCAGGCTTACCTATAGTTTGACTTTCTTCTCTCAGTCATACTGTGGGTGATCTTAAGCATCCCATTCTTCCCTTTTACAGTGGTGGTAACATTTAAGAAAGGTCCTATGCATAAGAAAGTTTGTAAAATGCATATTAGTTCATCTTGGCTAATTGTTAGCCTCAGTAAATGATTTGAAGAAGGAAGATAGTGATTTAGGGGGGATTATCCTGTGCAGTTAAATATCACTGTGCTTTAAATTTGGATAATCTTGGAGGGTGTATTTAAAAGGGGCTTATTTTATGGCAATATATTATAGATCCTTGATTTCAAGCACAGAAATGAATAAAAACACACTTTTGTTTTCAAATATCTGTTCTTCTTGGAATTCTCGATCCACTTTCTCATTTGCACTTCAGTAAATACACCTAGTAGTTAGCAGACCTTGAGGGAGAAAGGACATGCTCTTCTCCTTAGTCTAACTAAACTCTTCCCTGGAGTGTTCGTAAGTTTGTATGGAAGTATCAGATGCTCCATTTGCTGGGAGCCCCCCTTAAAATTCCTCTATCTTGAGGGTCATTCACGGCCTACTGACATCTGGTTTCACCACCCAGCCCTAGGACAGTAGTGTTTTTCTTTTCCTTCTTTCCCTTTCCTTCCTCTCTTCTTCCCTCCTTCCCTCCCTTCCTTCCTTCTTTCTTTCTCTCCCTTTCTCTTCTTTCTTTTTTGGTTCCCATATAGCTGAAGCCTCCTTTGTCCCAAACGCTCCCCACTGCCATTCCTTACTCCCACTCCCAGACCTAAACTCCTATCCAAAGCTCGGAGATAGTCTTTCCTGCCCAGTTTTTTTACTTCCCTACATTTCTCATCCATAACAATGTAGTACTGCTTTGTGTTAAACTTTATACCAATGTCATTATCCAAAACATGTAATTTTTCTGTTTTTCCTTAGAATTATATTTCTGAGATTTAGCCATGTTGCTACATGTAGAGCTAGTGAATTAGTTTTAAGTGCTTCAGAGTATTCCGTGGCATGATTACATCCTAGTCTGTGCTAGGGTAGTCCTATACGATAAACTGTTGCATTGCTATGCTACTGTGCAGGTTTTCTCCACCCACTGAGCACGGTCAGTTTAGTTGTTTCCAATGTTTGGTTATAACACATAATGCTGCCAGAAGTGTATTTGTCTGTCTCTGTGTGTGTAGTGAGAAGGGAGCTGCTGAGTCACAAGAGCACAGAAAGTACTACTTATCACCAAGTCTTCCTGCAAAATAACAGCACCAATTCACATTCCTGTCTGCAGCACGTGAGAGTCCTTGTGGAAACACATCTTTGGCAAAGCTTGGTATTACCAGGCCTTTCAGTTTTTTCCAGCCTGCTGGGTATGAATCTCATTGTCATTTTTAATGGACATTTCTGAGGTTTTTAGTGATATGAACATCTTCTCACAAGTTATCAGTCATTCTCCTCTTCTGTGAATTGTTTCATATACTTTGACCAACTTTCTACTGGGTTGTCCATGTTTTTCTAATAGATTTGGAAAAGTTCTTTAATATTCTGGATAGATATAAATATCTTCATCCAGGTTGGGTGTTTGTTTGTTTTAAAAGACAGTATTTGTCAGGTATTTTCCTTTACAGCTTTTGCTCATTTCACATTTGTTAAGGAAATTCTTCTAAACCAATGCCAAGCAGATACCCTTCTACAGTGGCTTTGTTTTCATAAGTTTTAGAGTTTTACTATTATATTCACATCATTGGAAGTTACTTTTCTATATGTTATGAGGTAGATATTTTACTTTTATTCCATATGAGTAGCAATTGTCCCTGTATCATTTCAACTCTTTGACATTACATGTAACAAAATTGAGGTCTGGAAAAGTAGAAAGACTTCCCCAGGGTCATATAATTACTCAGTGGTGGGACTATGGCAGGGAGTATATTTTCTTTTTTTTCCTTCTTTTTTGTTTTAATTGACCAATACAGATATGTTTTATTACTTGGTAATTCTTCATGAATTAGCAAATTTAACATGTTTTACACTCTTAAGGGCTGACTTAAAAAAATTGAGGTATAATTGACATTGAACATTAGTTTCAGGTGTACAACATAATGATTCAATGTTTGTATATATTGCAAAATGATCAACACAGTAAGTCTAATTAACATGTGTCACCTTGCATAGCTACAAATTTTTTTCCTGTGGTAAGGACTTTTAGCAACTTTCAAATAGGCAATACAGTATTATTAACTAAAGTCACTATGTTGTTCATTACATAGCCAGGACTTAATTGTTTAATAACTGGAAATTTGTACCTTCTATCTCTTTCTTATATAAAAGGTTTTTATAGGCAAGGTTATATACAGAAACAAGTTCATTTGCAAGTGTAGCAGAACCTCTGCTAACCTCAAGTCAGAATGTCCTCACTTGCTAAGAAAAGACTGATTCAGGCTTTACAAACCAAAAAGATATTATGAAAGCACTTTTTTTCTGTTTATAATCATGAGTTCAAGAATTACTTATTATTTCTTCTTGACTTCCCCAACAACACTTTCTTTGTGCCATTACTGTGGAATTTATTTTATGCTGGCCAGGCACTCTATGGCTTGATTTTGTTTATATAGATTACAAATACGTTGAGAGTAGGACCCTCTTTTTGTTCATCTTATTCTGGAGCTTTGTGTATGTTGTGCACTAAACTGTTTTTGACTTGAATAAAGTGTGGGTATGGGCAAATAGATTGAGAAAAATACAAAGAGTAAAATTTTAAACAGATTTCACTTTTTGAACATAATCAAATAGTTTTATATTTATTGACTTTTTAGAACTGGCTATCAATTCAATAATGACTTTCAAAATATAATATTGCTGTTTTAAAAAGAACTCCCATAATTTTATTCAGTTTTTAAAAATGAAGAATTCATTAGCACTCAGGCAAATCCTCTGTCAATTTTCAAATACGTGGGCATTTCTGGGGCAAATATTTTGTTTAAATGTTATTTATTCTAATTGGAATAGAAATCTTCATATTAATTAGCACAAATATTCTTGAATTTTATCAAATACACATCTTTCCTTGGATTTACAGGAAAACCTGCTAGCTGTATATCTAAAGCTTTGTTCTAATCCTGTTTTTTTTTCATTTGGGACCTGTAGAAACATTTACATGCTTATACCTTTGCTTTTTAATACCATTTTTTTAAAAACAAGAGGAAAATATTTAAGAGATAAGATGTGTGTATAAAGGAAATATGTTTCAAATCAGTGAATTAGATTTAGGGTCACTAATATAATCAGAGGACTTGCAGCTATAATTCTTTATCATGTATGAGTCTGTAAGGAAACTGGGCCCAGTGGCATTTAAGGATACATAACTTTTCTGGGCATTCAGGGTCTGCCCTCTATTGGTGAAATGTGCTATATAAAAGTTGCCTTTATTCTTCAGAATTCTGCACTAGTTTGAAATACATTTTGTTGATTAGACTTAGTGTTTATGGGAAGTCAGATATGAATATGGTAGAAACCCCTTTAAGAACTCAAAATCAGATTATAATTTTTCTTAGTTTGGGACTTGTAGTTAATGCAGAAAGAAGAATGGAGGAACACTAAAGAGAAATAGGCAAATGATGGGCAGTTTTCACTGTCACATTAGAAGAATACCTACTTTGAAATCTTGAATCAAATAAGGGATTGGACACCCTTTCTGAAGCAGGAGTAAGGCCCACTCCATTTCCCTCCAGGTGCCTAATACACTATTTAACTTGACATAAGTATCCTTGGTCCTTTTTGTATACCAGTTACTCCTTCATATAATCAGTGCTCTTGTTAGTAATTAATGAGACTCTAAATATTTTGAGATACAAAGTTTTTTAATTCACTGCAGAATACTGCCAGTTGAAGGGTTTCTAATTTATAATGAAGATACAACTTTATGTAACAAACTTACAACTTCATTAAAACAAAGTTTAATGCATCATCAAACAAATATTAAGATTATGTACTAGTTTGCATTCTTTTGTTCTCATGTGATTTTTTTGTATTAAACGTTAATATATGTGAGGAGTCTTGGAGAAGGAAAACATATTTTAATATATTACTCCTATGAGTGGGCTCAGGGGCCTAACTGGGTTTACATGTTGATATTTTCATAACTTAAAAAGTGATTCCTATTCCAAGCTGTGAGTTGTTCATCTTGTAAACATATGTGAAGTCTGAAGTATAAGTAAATTCCTGTCTTAGCTGCATAAGAATCTGTTATCAATAAACAACCTCATGGAATACCAAAACCAAAGTGTCTTAATGAAACCCTGTCTTTTTAAAAAGCACCCAGCAGAAACAATGTGCTATATGCCAAGCCCTATTTTTATTAGCATCACTCCCAGAAAAGTAGGAAAACGTAGGAAATGGCTTCCAGTTATTGAGCAGTTTGCTGGGTACCATGATGTTCCAGATAGGAAAGCAAAGCTCCCAGGGTGATACCTGCTATACCTGTACTCAACTTACTTGCTTCTGTTCTATCCTATTCTGGGTGAATGACACCTCCCCCTGCCCCAGCCAAAGATGTCGCAGTCCTAACCCCCAGTACGTGTGAAGGTGATATGAGAGGGTGCCGGTCTCTGCAGATGATGAAGATGAGGTCATTAGGGTGGGCTCTAATCTCATCTGACTGAATCTTTGTAAAAAGGGGAAATTTGGTCACAGAGAGAGACATGTACAGAGACAAGACCATGCAAGACATAGGACGACCGGCACCTTCTAGCCAAGGAGCACACGAAGGATCGGAAACTAGTGCTCTGAGCCACCACCGTGCCAGTTCTGTCTCCATGTTCACTGTGTGGTTCCCTGCGTGTACTCTGACATCCAATCGTATCTTTTACTTCCCATTTCCCATTTGTCTATGAGTCAGATTTTGTTTTTTTGGATGTTGTATTCACTAGTGTTCTGGAAGACACTGCAAATAATTCCTGCTTACATTTCACTGACTCTGTCGCCTTGTCCCCAGGTAGGTCTGTTTGCTTACAATTTATATGTGAAGGTGACCACAGCACTTCAGAAGACAAGGTCACTATGAATTTAAAATAAGATTATTCTTCGGTGGTATTATTCAGGAGACGGCTGTCAACTACTGAGCACTATTAAATGGAAGCTTTTATTATAATGACCAACCTCACGTGACACATGGCAGTTACATGAGCTCTTTGATTCTGATCTCCTCTTTCACTGTGAAAAGGCTGATTAATTGAGATTAGGATCACTCCACCCCAAAATGTTCTAACTTAGAATATTTTAAACATTAACTAAATTTTTTCTGATTATGTTTTTTTCTCAGGCATCCCTTTTCATTATCTGATTTAGATTTTTCATTAGTGAATTTAGTAAAAATGGTTGAATATTCTCAGAGTACAGTAATTACAGCAAAAGCAGTACCTTCATCATGTAGTGAGACTTGTTCTTCACTTTTTATATCTTAATTTTATGCTTGTATATTTTGGAATATGGATCAGTTGCTTCTACATCCCAGGATTGGCTCTTGCTGTGTTTCTAGCTATCCTGAGACCCAAATATTTACATGCAGTATTTACATGTATATTTACATGCTTGCACTTGATGTGTGGGTCCAGAGTTACATTTGAAGTCTGTGTCACCTTAACCACTATAGTTGGCTTCTTGTTCTCAGATTTACTTTGACAAGAAAATCGATTATATCAGATGGAAAGAGAGGTGTACTGACCTGTGACTAGCTTTTAAACATGGGAAACTCATCAAGAGAGAGTGACCTAATTTAATATGGGATTTGATATATGTGATGGAGGGGACAGGAAACATCTTTAGCAAGTATCACGATTCCTAATTTTGGTTCTTGTCTTAGGAGGGGGAAGATCACCCTTCTGTTTCTCAGTGGACCAATTCCAGTTGTTGGGAATAGATATTTGGGGACCCAGAGGGTCTTGGGTGGGTTTGTAGCCTCCCCCCATGAATCCAGCCACAAGCCTTAGCATTCTTGAGTCACAGAGTGAGAAATGGAGTTGGTTTGGCCAAGTGTTCTTCCTTTAAGCTGCATCATACTCTGAACCCACCTCTAACTTTGCACTGACTGCAAGGCATTGTGGGTGAGAGTGTAGAATGAGTGCTCAGTTTCAAATTGTAGCTCTGCTACTTTCTGTGTGAGCTTGGGGAAATTACTTACCCTTTCTGAGTTTGTTTTCCAATGTGTAAAATGAGAACAATAAAATATCTAATTTACAGGGTGGTTGTAAGGATTAAATGACATGTAATATATGTGAAGGCTTGGCAAAATGGTATGTGGTTAAGCATTCATTAAATGACATGTTATTCTCACCTCTTTACCTGCATAGATTATGAATTCCTTTTGTGCCTTATTTTTACAGAGCTTGGTAGCAGCTCTCTGTGACTGTTGAACTGAATCTATCAGTTAGAGTTTGGTCACATAGGGCCAATGTTATATAAAGCCAAGGAACTAGCTAGGTTTGGACATGGTTAGATTGCTTAAACTCATGCTACTGGCCTCAAAGGACCTTGAACAAGAGCATTTTCTTGGTTCACTGCAAACCTACCTCTGGTATTAGCAAACAGCTCAGATGCATGTGGGTGGGAGGCATTACTGCTGTAGAGGAAGCATCACCAGAGTTACTTATCGGCTTCTTGCTGTCCCTTCAATGCCAGCTAGTTTAGTCAAAGTGCAATTATCTTTCAGAAAACACAGCCATACATTGAATTGCCAGGAAGTTATATGACAGCAAAAAGAGTGCTGGAGTAATCTGTGACATTATTTTTATGGGTTAACCATTAGTGGATATGAATAAAATTTTGTGTTACTGAATTTAAACAGGAATAGACTAGTTCATGAAAAGCCCATTACCCTAAGCTCAGTGTTGATAATCTCTGCCTTTGTTAACTTTTTATAATATACCATGTAGTGTGAGACTTGGAACACAGAAATTCAGGGCTATATAAATGTTCTGGCACGTGGAACTGCTTGAGAAAGACACTCGGAGTTCTAGTGTGTCCCGTGGTTTGACAAGGCCATGCAAACGTGGGTGAAAATATAGTAAAATGCCTCTGTTTCAATGCAGCTCTCTTTTGATGGGCTTCCTTCTAATTGTTCATTCCTGAGAGTCCCAAATCTTTCTCCTGTCAATAGTTTACCATCCTTACACAAGGAAACTTGCATAGTGTCTTGGGAGGTGGTATCACTTGCATTTTGAGCTCAAGTTATTAGAAGAAAATTAAACTGCGGCATTATTCACAACAGTTAAGACATGGAAACAACCAAATTGTCTGTTAGTGGATGCGTGGATAAGGAAAAATATGTAACTACTATTATCCAGTCTTAGAAAGAAGTCCTGCCATTAACAATGTGGTTGCAACTGAGGCCATTATACTAAGTGAAGTAAGCCAGATGCATAAAGACAAAAGCTGAAGGATTTCCCTGTGTGTGGAATCTAAAAAAGCTGAACTCCTAAAACCAGAAAGTAGAATGGCAGTCACCAGGGGCTGAGAGTAGGGGAAAGTGGGGAGGTTTCAGTTAAAGGGTACAAAGTTTTATTTATTTTAGAATTAATCAGTTCTGGAGGTCTAAAGTACAGCATGGTGACTATAGTTAATACTCTGTGTATTGTATACTTAAAATTTGCTGGTAGAGTAGATCTTAAGTATTCTCACTATGTACAGACAAAAAATGGTAACTATGTAAAAGGATGAACATATTAATTGCCTTGATTGTGATAATCATTTCACAATCTATAGGTATATCAAACAGCACACTGTGCACTTTAAATGTATACAGTTTTTGTTAATTATACCTCAATAAAGTTGGCAAAAAGAAGAAGAAAACTACCTATCTTCCCTCATTAGCTTTCCTATCAGAACTGATACTTAGGCGGGCCTGTTACACATGGTGTATAGCTATGCTTTGAGGAGAGTAAAATGGTCACTGAAATACAAGATAAAGCATTTAGTTTTTAAGAACAAATTTCTCAATTTCTTAACCCAGAATGGAATCTTCTAATCACTACGAACTTTACCACCAAGATAATAGATATGCAGGGCTTTAGTCCTGAAGGGAAGAATAGCTAGTGGTCTTGAGTGCTGACTGGGCCAGGCTCTGACCTAGGCATGCTATGCATTATCTCACTGAATAGATATATTAGCTCACAACCTTCAGGTCGGTACTTTTTTATTCCCATTTTACAAACTAGGACACTGAGGCCCACTGAGGTTAGATAACCTTCCTTAGTAATGGTTGAACAGGGATCCAAATACAGGCCATTTGGCTCCAGTAACTGTGTTCTTAAATACTAATGACTTGTCTTTTGGATACCAAGATTTAGCAAACACCAATATGAACAGTCCAGAAACAATTTGTTCCTAATACTGCAGGAAAAAAAGGAAAGAGCTTAATTCACAAGAAAATGATGAGACTTTAGAATAGATTTTTCCCCTACCCTAAATCTCTCATGGAAAATACATGTTTAAAGGTTTTTGGAGCACTGTGTGCTTTGGGGGTTTTTCATGCTATGCTCTATTTCTTGGTGAAAAGGGCATGCTCAAAGAATTAAGAGGTTCTGGGTCCATGCTTTGTGTCATCTTGGCTAAGTCATTCATCCTCTTTGAATCCTTTACTCATATGAAAATATTAATACACTGTTTTTCATCTTATATATGATTTAATAAAGTGCTGTGGAAACATAAAGTGGTATATTGTTGTTTACTGTCACTTGTCATATACAAAATTATGTTATCTCAGAGTAGAAAGAAATAGTAGAGGCACCAAGTGCTGCCTGGGGGCAGACTGTTGGAGCTATGAAGTGGTAGAGCTTTCCAGAGCTGTCATGTTCATCCCTACTCATTTATTTACTTATTTACTGGGTAACTAGTGATCTAACTTCTCTGGGTCTCAGTTTTTTGTTTATAAAAGAGAATAATATTTACTTTTTGGTTTTATGAGGATTCAGTGTGACAGCATGTAATAGTGGTATCCTGTCATATGGTCTCTCAGGAAATCCTCAAATAGCTTAAAACAAAACAAAACAAAGAAAAAATAGCTTTCCAGTTGAACTAACAACAAAAACCACACACCATAGTATTTTGAAGATAAATGTAAGTCAATACATTTTAAATATTATGACAAGAGTTCTTAGTGGCACATCATGTGAAATACATGACATGAATAGCATCTCTATTTTATCAAAAATATCGATGCTAACTACTTAAAATTATTTAGATACCAAAACTACAAAATCTGATCATTTTTAGTTTCCTTAAGCTTCTCTAATTACACAAATAACCTGTGAATAACGGCAATGTGGTAGGCAGAATAATGACCCCCCCAAAGATGTCCGTGTCCTACTTCCCAGAACCTGTTATGCTATGTTTGTGAATATGTTATGTTCAAAGGAGAATTACATTTACAGAAAAATTAAGTTTGCTAATCAGTTGACCTAAAAGTAGGGAGATAATCCTAAATTCTCCAGTTGGGCCCAATGTAATCACAAGGGTCCTTTAAAGAGGAAGAGGGAGGCAGAAGAGGAAGGACCAGAGTGATGGCAGCACCAGGAGGCGGCCAGAGCCTGGCTTCGAAGATAACCATAGAAAACTAATATGGGAAGTTCGTTTCTTTCAACACTTCTACCTTATTTTTTCTTTTCTAATTGCATTGGCTGACACTTTCAGTATTATTTAGTAATAACAGTGATATTAAATATCCTTTTCTTGTTCTTGATTTTAAAGGGAACATTTCCAAGTTTTTGCTATTAAAATGTTTATAGATTGTGGTGACTGGTTTCCCAGGTGCATACTTTTCTCCAAACTCATCCAGTTGTAAGCATTAACTACAGACAGCTTTTTGTATGTCAATTATGCCTCAACAAAGTGTTTTTTAAAAAAGATGTTTACTCTGGGTTTTTAATATATTCATTCCCGTATCAGGTTAAGGAAACTCTATTCCATTTCAATTTTTCCAGGAATACCTATTTAATTTCCTCAAATGTTATATCCTAATTTCTCCTTTTCTGTTTTATATATTTCCTTCATTTTTTTTTTTTTGTAATCAAAAGCAAAATTTAATTAGGCTTTTTTTCCCCTTATTGTATTTTTGGGAAGGATAAATAAGGAAAGTAGTTTTCAAATTAATGAACCCTTTAACCCTAAAAGAAGAATATACCTTTACTGTTGCAGCATTCTCAGAGCAGCAATGATTTTTAGATGAGTTAAAGAGAAGTGAGAGCTAATTAATGAAGTAAGTTATGGACAGCAAATTATGTGGCTAAAACCATCTAAGGCCAAATTCTCTTGTCAAATAGCTTCACACAATTTTCCCAATATCACTTGCTATTTTTTAAGCTTATTTTATTTATTTTTATTAAGGTATTATTGACATACACTCTTATGAAGGTTTCACATGAAAAAACAATGTGGTTACTATATTTACTCATATTATCAAGTCCCCACTCATACCCCACTGCAGTCACTGTCCATCAGTGTAGTAAGATGCCACAGATTCAGTATCTGCCTTCTCTGTGCTATTTTTACTTTCCGAAGACAGAATAGTCTAGGAAACTCTAAAATTACTCAATCTCCAAATGGCAAAGATGTTTGATCCTTTGTCCGTCTCTCAAACACGTCAGCCATAGAGTCAACAACTACTTCTTCCACAATCTGACCATCTCAGTGTTCCTATCTTCTCAATCAGTGGCTTGATATATATTGGCTCTATATAAATGTGGCTCACCTTCTTTCTAGTTCTCATACTTTTACCTTCTCTTTAATTTGCGAGTACAAACTCGTAAACAAACCAACTTGGTTTCTTGTTGACAGTTTATTATGTACATTTGGGAAACACATTTCACAAATGGGACTTCATCAGTTTTGGATATTGTCAATGCCCTTGAATGATGGATTTGGGTTGACACTGAAATCACTTCCAATTCAAACTAAGTACCCTAGTATACTTTAGGGTGGAGATATGAGAGGGGTTGAGGCAGCAATACAGGTGAAAAGGAGGCCACAGAGTGAGGTGTTACCAAGGAATAAAGCTTTGAATGGAGTCACTCCTTGGAACAACTCCTGTGACAGGAATGCTGACTGAGCAACAGAGTACCCCGTCTGCCTGCAGACCTGAGCTGTGGCATGTATTGAATGAATTAGATCAAATAATACTGTACAGCAGCCTTTTCCAACCTGTGTTTTATGGAAACTGTATCCTTTATCCCTTTCATAGGCATTCCAGTTTATATTTTTATATTACATGCCTAATTGTACAAATACCCATTACTATCTCATAGGACATTTGTTTTCTGGAGAACACAACTTGGGTCCAGAAAAGAGTGAGGAATACTCCCCCTAGGATTTTTGCTATCACTATTTGGTGTTGAAATTATGATTTGTAAAATTTAAAGGAAAATGCTTATGAAATGATGTTTCTTATAGTGAGGGATTCCTTGTTAAGATACCTGAGTCAATGGAATAGTCATGCGAACTCTATCATGAATTATGCTCCCTGTTGCATTGCATATTCTCATACCCAGTTGCTTATATCATCATTGGGCAGCTTGTTCTATATCCTTCTGGGTAATTACTTTCATTTATTTATTTATTCAAAAATATTTATTAAGTGCCAACTATGTTCCAGGCATGGCACTGGACATTAAGAACAAAAGAGCAAACACAGACACACCTCTGTCTCCATAGACCAATGCCATGTAAAATGTGCTAGGATACATGAAATACAGATGCCAAGGGAGCACAGAGGGCAGGTGCTTAACCAAGATTTGAGGATCTAGTGAAGCTTTCTGATGCAGGAATATCTGAACTGAGACCTGAAGAATATATGAGTTAGGTAGGTAAAGTGGGTTTTTAGGTAAAGAAAGGATGAAAAAGTGGCAGAGGTAAGATCTGGGAGAGAGAGAGCAGAGCCTGGTTGAAGAACTGAAAAGTGCTGTGGTTGTTTAGGTAAAGGGAGAGAAAACAGAGCTACAGCTGGGGAAGTAGAGAGGGATTAAGTATAGAAGGAGCTTATAAAGCAAAGTAAGGAATTTGAAATTTATTCTGAGAGAAAAGAGTTCTTCAATTAAAAGACTTCAAAGCAGAGAAAGATCATTCTGGCTACAGTGTAAGGCAGGACCAACTATTGTGAGACCTGTGACTCTAGTAATCCCAGCAGGAGATACAAGTTATCTGGCCTTAGGCTGTTACCATGGAAATGCAGTGAAATGATAGGCTAGTGTATCTTGAGCCAAGAGAATCAGCTGACCCTGGAGATGAATGGGGATGATGAGGGAGAGGGTTGTCAGAAGTCATGGGCTATGTTTTGGTTTTGTCTACTACGTGAATGGCATGACCATTCCCTGAGATGTGGGGCACAGGAGGGAGAACACAATCACGGGGCAGGAGCCTTCAGTTCTGCACACGCTGAGTTTGACATGCCTACTGCATATCCAAAAGTACGCAGCTGCAGTCAAAGCTGGAGTTTGGAGAGAAATTGGGGCATATTGATGGTAACTGAGTTCATAGGGCTTTAGGGGTTCACTATGAGAGGCAGTAGCTTGGTGGAGTGGTGGGGGCCGGGCAGAGCTTACTAGTGGAGTGAGGAGGAAATGGGAGGTGAAGCAATGGGTAGGGTAAAGATATAATCGGCTTTCTGGAAGCTTTGAAGGGGAGGCAGGAAAGAGAGAGGGTAGCAGTTAAAGGGGTATATGGCATTGAGGAAAAGCTTTTATAAAAATAGAAGATAACTGAATAGATTTAAATGTGTTTAGGACAATCTGAAGAGAATAAGGTGATGTAACAGACAGTATTGTGACTACCTAATAGAAAGTGCTATTCTTTTTTTTAAAGAAAATAGCCATGACTAGGTATGTGTACTAAGATAAATAGTGGCTCTACAATATTGTAGAGGGGTAGAATAAAATTCTTGATGGACTGTGCCTAAATCAGAGAAAACAGGCCAAGGCTCTCACGAACATCAATAAAGCTTTATAACAATACAATTCATTACCATTATTTGGATTAATATTGTAATAATTACACACTTTTTACATTATGAAAATAAGTCATAAATAGTGTAAAAATAATTCTGAAGATCAACTTCTCACAAACTAGGAGCCCTGAAAACAAGTTTTAAAAAGCAAATAAAAACAAGTTAGAAACTAAACACAATGTAATTATCTCTAAACTGCAAATCAAAACCACACACATCTTTTGATTCAGCAACGTCAGCTGGAGAAATTATAATGAAATTGAAATAAGAAATCCAACAGGGAGAATTCAATCTTTCAATTATTTACACTACTGAGAAAAACAGGTTTGTGCCGTATTTACAGTGATAAGACACAACACATTCTTAGAATAATCAGTTACATGAGATTGGCCCACAAAACACTAAGAAAAATATGCAGTGTAATGCTTGCCAAAATATTTTTTTTTTTGCATTTTCTCTTTTTGCATTTACATGGTTTTCTGGCAATAGAAAAATAGCTGCACATAGAGGTGAACTTTAAAATGTAAAAAATACAAATAAAAATATAATATTTTCTAAAGGAAAATCAGATACATACATCTTTTTTAAATGTTATTAAGTTGCATGAAACATTTACAACAGTATAAAGAATATTCACAGAAATGTCAACAATATGTAAGACATTCTTTTGTGAATTCAACTTATTAATATATCTGAGATATGTGAGAATATCTACTGCATTTTGAGAAATGTTGGAACTTTTTTATCAATACATCAAATATAACATAAAAGGTTGAAAAAGTCTTTCTATTCCCAACAGGACAGTTCTGTCAATAAGCAGCATAGGGAATCTTATACATTTACATACATTAAAAAAATCAGAAATGCCATTAAAATATTTCAGTATTGGGTTGGCAAAAACAAAATTCATTAAAAGTTTAAGTTGAGAGGGTATCTCTGCTTTGGCAAAGAGTAAATAGGGCCAATGTGAAGCTTATTTCAAAAAAGTGGGAAAAAGTAGGGACCGAAGGTCCTTAAATTCTAAAATGATTTAGCGGAATCATAATTGGTATTAATTCCACTAGGAATGAGTGATTTTATCAGCCAGAATCACATGTGATTGTTCCCAGTCATTATTTTTGAGGAAATAAGATTAGCTTGCTATGGATTTGACTATCAGAGATAGGGTTTTCATTTTTGTTTTTGGGGGTACAAATTACCAAGTTCATTTTTGGTAATGTTAATTATTACTATAATTTGATTACCAGGAAACAAAGAAAAACAAGGTTTCAAATACCAACATATCTGCATATTCCTATGATCACTTATTAGAAGATATTAAAACACCACCCACCATACAAGCATAATTTACAACCATTATTTCTGGATAAGATAATATACAGTGGCAAACAAACAAAAAGGGTGGAAAGTGGCATCCACTTCTTATGCTGCAATAGTAACATTAAAAAAAACACTTGGAAAATTAAGTGTATTTTCTAAGTGATAAAAATATAAGATACCAGACAATTTTTTTTTCCATAGGTACCGACATACTGACTTGATCGTTTCTCAAACCAGCAGATTAATAATAGAGATGTGTAGTAGCCCAAGGACATGTAGAATGAACTCCTAGATGACAGTTCTTACTGTCCCAACAGAATATCATGCACAGAAAGCAATTTCAAGGACAGACTTTTTTGGGGGGTAGAAATTCAACATATTTTCATGTTTTCTATAAAGTCAAGTAAGAAAGAAAAGTCCTCCAAGACTGCTTTTCATAAATAAAATGAAAACGAGAAGAAAAATTTAGGCATATTTGTGTGTCAGGTACTCTATGAATGTGTGCAGACTTCTGTGATACTGGCTTTGCCATGCTTCATCAAATTAAATAAGCGAAAAAATGAGAATGAAAGTTGATAAAGGCATATGATATATGAAGAGAAGATGAAATAAGAGGATCCATGACCCAAGTAGATACACATCATCTATAGAAGCACTGTTTTGTTCTGACTTATATTAAAAAAGACTGGTCATCGAACCATAATTAGAGCAAATTCATGAACTTTAAAAACAAACTCACACACTAACCATTTAGGAATGCTATTAAATACAGAAACGAAATTATCCATAGTAGAGTTGCATTGTTCATAAAGAAAAAGAAAAGAAATACATTAGCACCAACATGAATGGAAAAACAATTTTAAAGCTAAAACACATAGCAATTTGGCATCCTTAAAAGATGCATATCAGAAATAGAACCTGATCCTGACTTATTTCCAATGTGTCTTCCATGTATTTTTTCCTCAACCCTCTATCCAATAAAATATAAAAGAAGGAAACCTTTAAGAAAAATATGTATCCACCAACACGTATATTAGCAGACATAGTTCCTTAGTTCATTTGGCAATTATTTGGTTTCTCTATATTGATGACAAAGCAGATGGCTGGAAATATTTCAGTAACTAAAAGTTTGAGATTATCTATGGTTAAGCCCAAGTAATTCCACCGAAAAAAGAGTATCATCATCTCTTTGTTTTTCTCAAGGAAATAAATGTAGTGGAAGTTTATAGCTTCCTTTAATTATGAATTCAAGTCAGTGCTGTCAAATCAGTTGTAGAGCAAAATTCCAATATACACATAAGACAGAACAGTGTTCTTAAATGAGTGTGTTCAAAAAAAGTTTTTTGTATGTAAAATGTTTCTCTTTGATGTTGAGCTATTCTGTTTGGAAGCTGTGCAAGTGTTAAATAGTGATCCATCTCAATACCTCTTTCTACTAGACGAGTAGAAAGAAAGGTGGGAAGAAATATAGCCACCAGATTTTTCTCAAGACACTACTATTTGTTTTCCTGAAGAGACTGTAGTTCTAACGCTTTAGTTCATTTTTCCAAACCATTTAAGACAAACTGTTTTAGAAACTTAACAATACCTTATCCTAACCATTTCATTCAAAAGATGGTTAGAAAATGCCCTGTTATTTTTAAAATGCCAAATTGGCTTTGCAGTGTGGAATGTTCCTAGAAATGTTACCAATTAGATTGATCTAATAGTTCGAGTATTTTTCTAATCTTGAAAACTTAATGGAAATAAAAAAAGGGCAGTGTATAATTGAGCATTTGGTTATATAATGTGAAAGAGATCATAAGGATCTTAGGATCCACGTCTTATATCTTAACTGTTGTCTCCATAAGCCAAAGATTAGTTAATTTCCCTTCTGGAGGTGGAAACTGACCTATGAAACTAGGAATTTTCCCATAAAATGGCATTTGTCAGGAGATCATGTTGTTCCATGAGCTGAAAAAGTGACTACTCCTCATTGATGATGCTTCTCCTAATGTAACCCTTCCACTTTGAATAAGCCATTTCAAAACATGCTACCAACACTTTCCTGTGCAAAGAAATGCTCAATCTAATACAATTAGGTAATTTTGAGCAACTAGAGGAAAAAAATTCTTTATGGCAACCATATTTCACAGCTTTCTGAGATCTCAGATTTGGTCTATTCATAAGACAGAAAAGTAAAAAAAAGATAAGATCTAAATATAGACAAAACTTAGACCTAAACAGTACTACAAGAAATAGAAATAAATTGTACTATCAAATATGACCAAATCTTGACTTTATCTTAACTGATAAGTACTGTGGATATTATAGTCATATGAAAAACAGTCAAAAAGTACTAAAAATTTTAAATTGCTTGCCTTTGATGCTTTATAATGACTGAACTGAAGGTGGAGCTTCTCTTATAGTCTTTTCAATTATTCAGAACAAGAGAGTAGTTAGTGAAAGGTCATCTTGATTGTTGGTACCAGGTTATTAGGCTGTGAAGACTTTTCTTAAAAAAATTGTTCAAAACAAATGTGATAAAAACTGAAACAAATCTTTTCATAATATTCCTGAAACTAAAAACAGAGAAGAAAAGAAAATGTATTAAATATTTTTCTATTTCTGAAACTTTGTAGAAAATGTTTGCAATGGGTTGGATCTTGGAAGGGAAGCTCTCATGTCAGCTTCAGTAGAGATGGTAGGGTGAACCCCCTACATCTTCAGAGGTTACTTCGGCTGACCTCCTCTTGGGGGTGGGAGGTACACACCCTTTGTCCTCAGGAACAGGGGCTGGCTTTCCAAGATCTCCGACCCAAAAGAAGTGCTGTATACCTCTGTCATTTTCCAAAAGCACCCTTATTAACACTTGCTGGAATTCAGTCTATTAAAGAGAAGACAGCCTGTAGTTCTGAGTGCCCACATTTGTAAACCTCTTTCCTACTTGGTCACAGGAGAGACAGCGCAGGATGCTAAACCGGTCCTTCTCCCTTGTCTTCACTGCCAAGGGCAGCCGGGGGAAACTAGCGGTGGCAACCAGCTCAACCCCTTGATATTTCAACCAAGGTGGCCCTGTGAGCCCTCAATACTGGAAGCCGTACATCTGCAGTCGGGACTGCAACTCCCTCAAAATACAAGACCATGTGTGTGTGCGCTCTCCGCCACCTTATCTCTTTTTGGCAATAAGCCACGGTGTAACCCCCTTGAGATGACAAAAGAAAGAAAAGCTCAGATGTGATCAAAGGACTCAGCAAGCAGCATGCTAGCATCTGAGGTTGCACAGCAAGCAGGTCTGGTACACAGCCATGCTTTTAGTCTGTTTCAGTGGGTGGTGTGGGTGTGAAGCTAGTGGTGAAGGTGAGGAGGGATGTGATGATATTCTTTAAAATCAGTTAGTATAGTACATTTCCATAGTTTTGGGTCCATATTTGGTCACAATTTCATGTAAACTATTTCATGGCACTTGCTGTCCATGCAATTAACAAGCCTAAAGTAAGAAAATAGCAAGAACAACCATTCTCTATCACTGATACGTCCATATAAATACATATCTTCACATAAGATAAAGAGATACTGATCTACATTTTTTGCAGGCTTCTCACTGGTTTCACTTATTGTCCAATTTCAGATGTAAGTGAAGAAAGGATAGACGTGTGTACTACTGCAAACAGGAAGAAGCAGCTATATGTAAACATATCTCAGACTTGTAAAATCTGTAATTGATTTTCAACTATAAATATAAAAAGTGGACCATTATATACACACAACTTCATGCTCGGAAGGTTAGAGTCATCACTGCAGAAAAACAAACAACAAGAAAGACAAATATAAAGAATTAGTAGTCTAGATAAAAACTCCAAAGTCACATTCATTTTAAGGAAACTGGTAGAACCCTGAATAGAGTCTTTCTGTTGTTGTTGTTGTTTTAAATCATTGAGCCAATTGATATGTGTCCTATATGTTATTTTTCAGAACTCCAGGGTGTCATCATAATTTACATCCTAGGTTCAACTCACATTTTTCTTTTGCCACCAAGAGGCGTGTGGTATTTGATCTTAGTAACTCTCCTGGGAAAGCAGAAAATTGGGATTTTACCAACTCTGTGCCATAATTAAAGTAAATGTCCTGCTTATAAGTTACCTAATCTTGTCCAAACATTGAGGCACGCTGTGGAAAAGGCTGAGGATTCTGACCTGGGGCGTGTTCACATCACCAACCCTGACTCCCCTCTCCTCTGGCTTTTGCTTCCTCTTCCTCTGCTAGTCCTGCACTGTTGGGGATGGTGTGCAAGGCAAACCTGCCTGCTGTCAGGCCTTCAGGCTGTATTGTAGGTTCCACTGTGATTTGAGATACATAAATTGCTGGTTCCTCATTTTGAGTAGCCATAATTATTAAGGTTTTCCTACAACTGAAGTGAAGTCTGAGAAAACTGAGGAATAGTAGTTTTCCAGGTATATGCATAGGGAGCCGATCTTGGAGATGTTGACTTTAATTAAAAAAGAAAAGAAAAGAAACCAATAAGAAAAGTATACAGTTTAATAATTTGTTTTTCAATTTCCAAGAAACTATATTAAGTATGCTATGAGGGCAGATACGCTGTGAGTTTTAGAGACGGAGTTCACTCAATGTCCACGTGTGTCATGGCCACACCAGAGAATGCACATATAGGGAGTCTTTCTTTCTCCAAATTCTCACTTATCTGAAATTTCAAATAGATGTATTTTTAAGTACCAATGTTTTCTAAATAATCTACAGACTTTTTTTTTTTGTTTGTTTTCTACAGACTTTTAAGATCTACTTTATCCCCCGGATTTTAAAACTTAATTTAAAAATCCTGTCATCTTGCTTTGGAAAGGTTCTGTTGCAAACCTGTCAGCACTATCTGGAAAAATAAAATTTAGTGAAACATTAAAAAATATGAAGGCTATAGGGATTTTTCATATTAGTTTTTAATCTGTGGACAAGGATGGATGACTTTAATAGCTTGTAAGAATTTTTTCAACCATGATTTGTCATTTACTCACTGTACAAATTACAGTGTGAACTGATACATCATAGTCTTCAAAATTTAGAAAGCTGAACTCTATCTAGAAAGAAAAGTAATGTAAATGAGATCAAATGGTTTTGCGTGACAAAATTATTATTTAGAGTAGCATGACCAAAGGGACTTGCTCATTAATCATAGTGATTTACACTGCAGTTGTAATCTGAATTTTCGGTCAAAAACCATCATGCTCTAGAGGCAAATAAATATAACAATGTTTAAAAGGATGGTACACATAAAACAGGACTAAATAAAAGTAACTTATTGGCCTTCTTTTTAAAATATCATTTTACAAATAATTTGATTTAATTATTTGATTTAATTAAAATAACAGTGTATTTGAGATAGCTGAGTTGACCACATAAGCCATTTTAGAACATTTTGTTTTCCTAATTGTTTCTTTCTTCTCTTTTTAGGTGGGGGAAGGAGCTATTGGGAGAAGTTGATCACAATGATATCATTTGTGTGTTGTGGAATATAGTAAGCAATACTGAAGTTTTGAGTTATTATTCTTTACTTAAGAAGATGCTAGATTTAAAAGATCCTTAATCTTACACAGAATACAGTCTCTATCATGTGGGAAAATGAGTAGTGAAAAGGGAAAGTCCTGATTTTCTTCTGCTACTTTTATCATTACTAGGTTTGGCCATTTTATGAAACAAAAACAAGGTAAGTCCTCTCCTTGTTGCTATTATTATTATGCTTCACAAAATGAAAGTGAGTTAGAAGTGGCCAAAAATGATGTGAACCCAAGTTCTGAGTAGGGTCAGGAGGCTGGATAAAGTAAGCCTTTCACATATCCCTCTATGTATCTAATACAGGGACTATTAAAAAATCATTACAGCCTTAGATTACAAGGCAAAGGTTAAAGAACAAATGGTAATCCCAGCTCAGGATGGTACTAAAAATTCTGAGCACAGGGTTAGGATGGTGAAAGGATACCTTTCTCAGGTGAAGAACAGGGTGGCAGGCCTCCCTTCCTGAGAGCCACTTGACCGCAGCTGTGGCTGGGCTCCTTGCTACACAGGCTGAAAGTGAAGTGTGGGAAGCTGCTAAATAAATGACACTACTGAGGGACAAGGCGTTCCTTTCCCTGGCTGAGTGAAAGGACTTGAGCAAGGGAGTGAGTTACGCAGGACCTCCTCACCAAACAAGCTGCTGAGCGCAGTTAGGAGAGTCATGTTTCTCTCCATGTTTCTGCAATCTTAGTTTTGTGTAGTTTTGCCAGTGAAGCATGTCTGTCAAAAATTACTGAATAAGCCACAAGGTATTAGAGAAAAAATTTCAAAAGCATATATACTTTCTCCTAGCTCATTTTTACATAGGTGGAATTCCTTTATCCTTCAGTAGCATACACTGTTGTCTGGCATAATTAGGTCCCCTAGTCTTATATAATTAGGTCCCCCTATGACTGTGCAAAGGTTTGGTATTCTCTAACAACACAGTGCATGCAGATCTCCCTGTATCAATTTCTACCATGGCTTTCCATTGTCTGCTTCTCTTCATCATGTCCCATACTAGCTCTGTGCCCTTCTAAGTTACTTAATCTCTCTGAAATTCAGTTTTCTCATTAGCATCATCCAGGATAATACCCTATAGGGTTACTGTAAGGGTTAAATAAAATGACATCCCCTATATGAAAAGGCTCATCACACAGCCTTTATACACAGAAGGTTCGCTATGAAGGATATATACACAGCAACCATGGGTAGCCATATGAAGAGGCTAGAATAAACACCAACGATGCCAACTTAAATATAACCAGACACTCCTAAATAAATCAAGATGCCATTGAAGAAAAAAAAAATCATGCTGACATTTTCTGCTTTCTCAGCTTGTGACTAATATTGACAGAGTTCTACCATGTATTTGCATGTTTGCCTAAGTAACTGAATATAAACAGAAAAAGAATAGCAACTGAGAACAGTATTAAATAATAGGATGACAAGAAGTTTATTGAAAGACAAGCAAACCCTTATCAAGATGCACTGGCCCTTTCTATTCCAAAGAAAGGATTAAATAAGGGAAGGTTTCAAATTACAGTGTTTGCTAAAAAATTGTTTTCACTTCTCTGTTTAGGAAGAAATCAGCACTAAACATATTAATCAAAATATATTCTGGAGATGGAATCCTTTGCTTTTTAATGACCAAACAAATTCAAAAGGTCAGTTCTAAATGGAAAAGGCTCAGCCAGGTGAAGAGAAAGGGAGAGTGCTTCTTTTAGAAGTAATTCCATAAAGCCTACCTTTTGCCAACAGCCGGGCATGGGTAATCCATCTGGTCCCTGATTTAAAGAGAAGAATAAGAATTCCTGAGGCTCCACAAAAGAGATCATACTTCATAATTCACATGCACAGAGGTTTAAAAAATGGATGTCTACCTGTTAGGTGGCTTTAGTCTTAGGCAGCTTTTTCTATTTATCAACTCCCAATAGCATACCCAAAGTTAGTTAAAAATGGAGAAGATGCAAATGTTTTCCAGGGTAAGCACACATTTTGAAAACATAAAGTATAGAAAAAATTATGCCTTGTTTTGAAAAAGCAATTTACAAAGCATAGCAGTCTACTCAGTTCCACCTTTAGATAATAAATCTGTGCTATTCCCCTTGATTTCACTGAAACACATTTTACAATTATCTTTATTAAATAAACCGAAATAACATCTCTTCCTGGTCACTGGGGTCTACAGTTGAATGCATGATAATGATGAAAATCAATGATGAACCATTTCTTTCTGAAGTTTATAGCTTTTCACATGCCAGTATCTTTCACTTTCTATTCTGAAAGCAGATATGGGAGAACATATTCAATTAAAAGATAGGTGGCTTATCTCTATCTTTACAGTAAAATGTTATCCATAACATTTGTAATTTTTTTTTCATTGAAATTCTTCAGAGGCTGGTTAACAGATTCTGAATAAACAAGAATGTTACAAAGTTTATTTTCATTTAAAATGTAAGCACCCTTCAGATACAAATGATATAAAGAAGGCAGGGGGAGTTGGTGTATTATGAGGCATGCTTGTGTTTCCCCCTAACCAAATGTTGTAAAATATTATTTACTATCAATACAAGCAAACTAAATAAAAGACTGGGGACTGCATATTGGGAATTTCTAATTGTAATTCCTGGCTGAATGAAATTTTTTTTCTATAAATACAATCCTTAAAAGACTTGAGAAACATAGCAATCTGTAAAGAACCATGCTCAGCACTGAAAAATAATGTAAGAACGTGCACACCAAGTGTAACTACCAACACAACACAACTACCAACAATTTTTCTTTGTGCCCCAGAAAATATGAACGTACTTTCTTTTAAAATGTAAAAAAAAAAACACTTTGAAATAGCTTTACAAGATATTGGGGAAAATTCGGCAATGCCAGATTGGTACAAGGAGAAGGATCACCCAGTAGAATTTTAGATTTTAGTATAAGGAGGATTTTGGGTTCATGCCAATGGAGATAGGGGAGTTCTGTCTACTTTGGGAAAGTGAGTTTCAAAAGGAGAGACCATTAAATTGAAAAGGTTATGTGACAAAGAAGAGGGTTTGGGCTGCAGACTATTATCATCTTTAGAAGCTCGGAGAAGTTTGGTTTTCTCCCCTCCGGTCTCTTAGCAGCATTCCCTTGAAATGGTTAAATCTTGACCACAGAAGCTTAGCTCTGTAGGTTTGGCCTTATTTACAGCTTGAAGGAAATTTAGTGAATGAGGCAAAAATGCCTTTACTTCTTTTAGAGAAAGCTTAAAAACAAAGAAGCTAAATTCAGGGGTAAAACCCAAGGTTGTGGCCTAGCAGTGCCTATACATAAACATATTTATGTAATTTAAATGTATTCTTTAAATACTTATTGAATAAGTGAATTTCCCCAGAACACAGACAAGGCAGTTCAATCAGTTGTGAGAACAATGTCAGGAGATTAATTTGCAGTCACTACAGAAATGCATGCTTGCTCTCTTCATTCTGCAGAGTCGCTGAAGGAGCTGTTCATACACATGCATGTAGTATGTTTATCATGTAAAGCTTGCTCCAGAAGTATCACTTTACACTGATAGAGATGAATATGTCAGAAACAAAGGAATTGCATGCAGGGTGGTAGGAAAGAGAAATACTGTACCAATTGGCAAGGGGCATCCAGCCCATCGAGGCCAGGCTGGCCTGGCTCCCCTTTTTCCCCCTTAACGCCACGGAATCCCTGTTTGTAAAGATTAACTCATAATGTTACTAACACAAGAAATCACTTAAGCACAAATTCAGCTAAAGAAATAACTACAGTAAGAGAAGGTGGGAGAGGAGCAACTCTGAAGGGAAGAGTAACATTCAGCGAAGCTGGACAAAATAAAAGTGTGACATAGCACTATTATTAGGGCTTATCTGGAACAAAGACCTCTTCTGAGTGGTATGGCATAGCGCTGGCTCCTCCCTGGATCCTACACTCACAATCAAGGTGCACGTCAACACTTGAGTGTTAAGAAACCAGGCAGAGCCGGTAGCCTGAGACAAGGTGTGGAACATACGAGAAGAACCTAAGATAGACGTTTCTGGGACCTTAACGTCTCTGCTAACCCCAGTCAGCACCGCCACTGTTACGGGTCCCTCCAGCTTGCTCTTCTCCCACTCAGCCCTTCACACGTGACATCCGGAGACAAGAGTCCATGAGTCAGACATACCAACGGGCACGGTGCATCTAATCCAGGAGCACCCTGTTCTCCTTTCTCCCCTTTAGGCCCCTTTTTGCCTTTCTTTCCCTTTTCCCCCTGTGGATACAAGGGTTTAAATAAAAGACAGGTTTTATTTAGGGGTAAATAATGGCGATTCAAAAGATGGTTTAGCCAATACAAGTCTGGAAGAGCATTTACCACTGTTTTTGGTTTAGGTTAGGCATGAAATTACAAAAAGTAATTTTTGCTTTCTGAGCGACAGTGTATTCTGGGTAGTGATACACGCGGGACTTTATTTAAGCTCAACAAGATGAAAGCAGACCTAAGAGGCCGTCGCCTCGGAAGGGAGGGCCAGCGCTGCCCCGGAGCGCAGTGCCTCGTGCTGGTGAATGAGGGGTTTCTGCCGTGCACCTGCAGCGCGCGCCAGACGCCAACCACACTGAAGCCAGCCAGCAGCAGGGGAATTTCAGAGAAGTCATGGATACTTCACCCCATTTTCAATACCTGTCAGCTTGCTCCTTTTGGTAACCCTGTTACAGATGGAAGCTACACTGAACGAGAGGAAAGGGGAAGAAGATTAACAGCTTTTACCTTTTAGGTATGCATCCAATTTTATGACATTATTTTTTCTAGCTCTTACTAAAAAATACTCAATGTATTAAAAATATGCTTCTGTATCTTTTAACATTCTTCCTCAGGAAACTAAAAGTGAATACTTTATTAAGTCAGGTAAACCAATTTTAAAAGTACTAATACTTCTCAGTAATGCCAATTGGAGAAAAGGACTTATTCACAAACCCAGGATGTTTTTTAATTCACTCTTATTGATCTCATGCCAGGTGTTCACAATGGTAAATGGGTTTCCAGCTTACAATATAACAAGAGCCCATAAAACCAAAACCAAAACCAAATTCTGTTCAAGAGAAGAAAAGCAGTTTGGACTTAGTTGAGCTAACATTAATAATGAGGTAGGCAGGATAATGACAGTGGGAATGTAGCCATGAAAATTAGTATTTAGGAATCAAGGTAAAGGTTGTGGAAGTCTGCATGGATCACAACAATGGAGGAATAAAGGAAAAGAGGCAAAAGGAGGAGAAAGAAGGAATGCACCTCAGCTGTTTCACATTCACATAAATATCTCTGCATATTTATAGACAAGAAGCTGGTGCCGTATGGAATACAAAATACTATGCAATACATATTTAAATTAGTGTATTCACTGCAATCAGGATGGCAGTTACAATAAAAATGAACTAGAAGCAAACCGACATGAATATCCAAAGACATTTACATAATAGATATACATGAGATATGCATTCAAATTAATGCATTCATTCTGTGTGAGTGAAAGCGCCTCATTTATCTCCTGTGTGCCAAAAAGACTGCATCAGAAGGCTCGGAATCAAAAAGAAGCCCGGGTGCAACGAGAGCTGGTGTGATAGGAAGTAAGATGGGAGGAGCATTTGGAGTAAAGTGTCACTCAGGCAAGATGAATCAATGTCCTTCCTCAGTCAGTGACTTCAGGGCTATGACATGAAATTGATTTAAAGTGGTTTAGGTGACCTCTTCCCTTCCTAGAGGCAGGGGACTCTTCTTCACATAGATGTGGCTGACACCAGGTGTGTTGCATATTCTTAATTTACAATTCATTATTTGATTGGGGAATCAACTCAGATTAATCACTCAACAGAAAAGTATTGTCCTATGAAGGTTGACTGTAACAGGCTATGGGAATCATTTTTCAGTAATATTTTAGGGAATCTCAAGCTTTATCTCTTCTTTCATCTCCTAAACAGGCATCATTGTACAATGCATTATGTATCAACATACTTTTGTAACAGCCATTCCCTGTGTAACACAGAACCATCTGTCATTGTGGGTGTGAGCACAGGAGTCCTGCTGATTTTCTTCTCTTTGTGTCAAAAAATGATATAAAGTGTTCACATTTATCTAATATTCCTAAATATACAACTTCTAATTATGGAATTAAAATACGGAATACTTTTGTATGGGTGACAAACATTATTCTGAAGATTACATGTGCAGCTTTATGTCTTCAGTTATAATACTGGTAATTTTTCTTCTCTGTTTAAAAGATCATTAAAATGAGTATCCTCATACTGGTGAAACACTTTTGAGTGTGTAAGATTTTAGACTTATACAACCCATTAGGTAAACATAAAGTAAATGCTTAGAATCTTAAAGGCATACACACCTTGGACTAAAAGGCTGCATGCACAATTCATCTCAAAACAAGTACATCTTATAGTTAGAATTTATAACTCAGAATAAAAGAACGCATTTATGCCTCTGTTTCTGTTTCTATGAAATGGGGGCAATAATGGCACCAACCTCAGAGGATTGTTATGAGGATGACAAGATGTATCATATGTAAAACTTTGGGAGAGCATATAGTAAGTGTTCCATGAATGTGATGATGGTGATAATGGTGATCGTGGCGCTTTTACACAGCAACTCACATGCACTCTCTCACTGATGGGAAGCTATGTCATGTTTAAGGCCTGAAGAATACACAGCAGGCCTACCCCGCTTTCTTTGACAGCTCTCATTTGGCTTTGATTTTCAGCAGCTACAGATTTCACCACTAAAGAGAATTTAGTGTTTTGAAAACAGTGTGTTGCTAAGCAGAGCAGGACATGAATTAATCTAAGAAATATAATCAGTTTAAATTTGAACTGTTCAAAGTGCAATTTTGGCCAATTGAAGGTTTTTACTCTTCAACTGAGGTGCTGAGTTTTGAGGGCTGAGTTTTTGTTTGTTCCTTTTGCTGTGCCCAGTGCAAAAAATTGTTCTTCAAAGGCCCCAGCAGAGGGGAGAGGAAAGGAACAAATGATTAAAAAAATTCATAAGCCAAGTTTGCTTTCAAACATAAAATAATTCTTGATATTGGCTCCTATTTGCCCTGGAGCTGATGGTCCTGAGATAGATCCTAAACACCAACTTCATAAAATACACCAACATCTTAATTTAAAGATATCTACAGCATCTGCAAGCATTAAGTTCTACTCCCTGCATAATGGACTCACTGGGGTTTAACAGTCACATGGCTTATCCTCCATTTATCAATCAAAAGATCAGCTTACAGGACAGACCTGTCTCTACCAGGCACGATGTGAGAGTGCGTGAGATACTGGCTTCCCAGTGTGAGGTGAGTTCTGCCTGAAGACCTTTGCAGATCTATGCCATTTAATTTACTTTAATGTAATAAATGCCCTTTTTTTTTTTAAAGAATCCTTGGATATTGTATCTTTCAATAAATTGGTGTCAGGTAGTTGAAAGATTGTAGCCTGGCTATCTAAGGATATAATTTTTTTCTTTTATACTAGACAGTGCCCTCATTTCTGGCATGTGGCCTTCTGCAAAGGCCTGATTCCTTAGATCAGGCATCATCAGGGTGTTTTTGGAGCACAGGATGTAGAAAGATTAGATGCAGGAAAGAATCACACAGGGTGAACAGCAAAGCAGACAGCACGAGAAACATCCAAAGGGCACATATCAGGATGGAGAGGTCACCTTTTCTCCCTTTTCTCCGAGATCACCCTTCTCGCCTCGTGGACCAGGGAAGCCCTACAGGATAAAACAGAAACCACAAAGATCTATTACTGTAATGGTGGCAAAATTATATTTTAAAAAATTTTAAGATTTTGTGTTTCTGAACCCAAATATAAGCAAAAATGGCATACCCAAAAATCTCAAAACTTAGGTAAAGCAGCACTTAGAAATAACAGTTTTCTAACATCTCAGTTATACATATAATAGGTTTCTTGATTTTTCTCCTAAGAAAGGTACATTAGAGAGGATGTCAGGATCCACGTTTGAATCCTGGCAAGTTCACTGATTTGTGTGGTCTTGGGCAATTCACTTACCTCACAGCATTTTAGTCCCTTGACCATAAAATGGGGTTAAATGTTAACTACAACACAACTATTGTTGTGTGTGTTACAGGCAATGCTGTATATAAAGTACCAGAACGATGCCTCCACATAACAGATGCTCAATAAACAGTCACTACTGTTACTTTTGCTATTGTTATTATTCACATAATACAGGATAGGCAGTCATCATTTCAAGAGGCATTCACTTTGACATTCTCTGTTTTTATAGAATTGTGTTACTATAAGATATATGCTAAAAGGAAAAAATACTGCACATTTGAGAGTAAACATAATATACTATTCTTTAAGGATAGGATGTGAAAGATATTTCAATGTTATGCATATTTTTAAGTAAGTGGTTCAACTGTTGATATTAATAGTGCCCCTAATTTGGGAAGGTGTTTTCAAGTGCCATGATCAACTGCCAGTTATTAATTTTATGACAGATCATTATGTCTTTTGCTTTTATGTTTGTCTTGTGCAGACACTAGTGATGTATTTTCTATTGCTGTCCACATGTACTGCAACTTACAGTGTATACATAACTGTGCACAGGAAAAAATAAGTATTTTTGCTGTACTTGATGATGGAGACCATCAGCATTGTAATATATAATACAAAGATGTTTATTGTACATATTACTTACATCAAGACCAGGCTCTCCATCTTTCCCCTGCCAAAGAACCACAGTAACTACATTAGTGTCCCTCAGTTTCATGAGTAGGTTATTGTTTTACTTAAGGCTGTCTGGACATGCAACAGTGGTATTATAACACTTTTTCCAGAAATATGACAAATATTCTCCATTGATTAGTAATATAAATTCCTTCCACTAAATCAAGTGAAGTGACTTAATGTTTTAGTTAAGGGTCATGAACATTTTTTATTATATATTGAGTTAAGTAGTCTGATATTTTGCTGAAGTTTAATGCTTGGCATCCAACTAATCAATCCAGGAACAAGTTGAAAGCAAAAATACTGGTTAGTTGATTTGAAAACACACTGGCCCCAACACAGTATGCAATTCAATGCTACTTTAATTTGGTAACATAGTAGTTAGCTCATAAACGAGAAGAACGTGAAAACTGTTTATTGTTAAATACAGTTTCAATTTGGCTAGATGTGCACCTTGTCTATAAATATTGAGGGCGTGAAGGTCACAACTTAAAAACTATTTGTAAGTAAGCTTTGTAAATGAATGATCCCTAAATATAAAAGCAGCCATAAGACTGTTGTGCAATGATGATAATATTCACCACCCCCATGCAGATTCTCAGGGCAATGATCCTATTGTGTCACAAACGATCCACCCAAAGTACACATAGGTTGCTTTGATTCTGTCGATCAGATTTTGAAATCTATTTCAAAATCAGCATCTCTTTTAGCAGTGAATTAATCATGGGTTAACTTTATTACTCCAGTTCATAAAAACTGGAAGGTACACAGGGTGTGGAAGGTACACAGGCGTTAAAAACCTGAATACAGTATATGCTTCCACTGTAGCCCTACCCTACCCCATTGAATCATTTATAATTCTCCCAAAGATAATGTTCCGAGGCAAACCCAAAACTGTAATGTGAAGTCTGTGTAATGGAAAAATTTCAGAAGACAGAGCACCATTAACATTCTATGTTCTGAAGATTGCTTGTTATCACAGTAATTTTAGAAAGGTTAGAAACATCGAAGTCATCATAAACATCAATTTGAGAAATAAGTTTTATTAGCAAGAGTAGCTTTAGTAAGCAACATATGAGAACAAAATCTGAAAAATGTTGTTTTAATAAAGCTTCCACACCCACTTCTGGTGCAGTGACCTTCCGAGGAAGTGCCAACTAGGGGCACCCAGTCAGAGGGTGGAGGAAGGGCGTTCACTGACGGTGGGAATCCTGCGCTCAGGTTAGTGCGACCTCTGAGCCTCCCCATGTGGTGGCGTGTGTGGGTGTGTCAGCAGATGAGTGGGGGAATATGACATGAACACGGCCTCTCTCGGAAGGACATGGGTACGCCGCTGTTGTACAGAATTAGTGAACTGTGTTTGCTCCCCTAAAGTGATTAATTAACCATGCCAGTGTCAGGACATCCATGCATGGTGAAGGTGGAGACCATGCACGGGACAGAGAACTCACAGGCAGACCATAGGGCCCTCTGGGTCCAGGCTCTCCCATAGCTCCCTTTTCACCCTAAAATGAAAGGCAGAAAGTTCAAATCACACACAAGCACCTATATCCACACACTTTCCCTGGCAGCCTGCATATAAAGCCTCTATTTGAAGTCTCATTCTATCAAATTCCAAAGATTCAGACTCTTCCAGGGCTGCTGCCAGGGACAGAATCGGAGAAACTCACACCAGCATATGCCACCACTTCCCCCCGGGCTGCGATGAGGAAGGCTGTGGCTGTCAGGTTGTGCAAAGGCACTCGCAGAGTGAGGATGCTGCACCTGGGCTTCTCTGGCATGAGTGTGAAACATTTATTTGTCACTATTTTGTTACCTTTTTTCAATGTTAAGAATAAAATTCCTTTCTCCTCCCTATCAAATGTTCTTTTGCAAGCCTTTCCTTGCTTGCTCTTCACTGCCGGACCCTTTACTGTGCCGTAGCTTCCTCCCAGCACTCACACACCAGGAGACTCAGATGTGACCGTCTGTGTTTTCTCTGATGAGGCCCCCACTGGAATAGGCACACGAGGTGCCAGGGCCTCCAGCTTTGCTCCTTCCCGCATCCCCATGCCTCTCAAAAGGGTCTGGTACATCAGTAAATATTTGTTGAATTAGTGAATGAAGCAAAATAAATACAATCATACACGTTTTATTTCCTTTCTGTAAAAAGGGAGTTTAAATCTTTTAGACCTTCTACTAAATGCCTAATAAGGTAGACATATATTACACTTATCACGCTATGTGCTACTTAAACTAAACAGCTTGCCTGGCTTAACTGATAATCTTGAATGTTTATAAAGAATAAGTGTAATCAGAGGTGGTCCCATGAATATGAAATATCTGTGGCAAGAAAGAGACCTTCTGTATGTCGAATAGGGTTTTTTTCTGCTGCCATCTCCAAAATTAAAGTGTGTGTCAGTATTCAGAATGCAAACAATGTGAACTTTAGGAGTAACGCTGATGTTTACATGAGTGACTGAACAGAAATTGTTACCTTCTTTTATCAAACCCCTGAAGAAGTGTGAAGGTTGGCAAATGTTTGTCATGGGTAAAATGCCAAGGTCAGCAGATAACTGCATGTGGGTCCAAGTATGCTGTGCTTCTCCATCTTCCACGTTTCTGAGTGAGCAAATTTCAAGTCACTGTTAACATGCTTCTCTAATCTAAACTTAAAGAGTTAGTGGACCTCATTAGTCCTGTCACCTAGAAGCACATACAGTATAGTAGGATTACTGAAAATAAGTACGATAAAAGCCTGCTGAGCTTTTACTCATTGTTACTTTAGGTCTGTTGTTGAAAGAGCAGCAATTACATTTGGTAAAGTGGCCAGGCTTCGAAATAAACCAATTTAAATTTGAATCTGGCCACTAGTTCTGGCACTTAGTGGCTCTGTGGCCATGAGTAACTTTCTTAACCCTTCTGTGCCTGAGTTTCTTTGGCTATAAAATAAGAATAGTAGTACATACTCTATAAGAATTTTTCTGAAGATTCAGTGTGATTTATAAAATGTGAAATTATATATAGCCAAATAATATGTCCCACAAATAGTAGCTATCATTATGATGGTACCACTAGAGGTCTTTCATGAAGAGGGCTCGGCAACCTAAAGAGCACTAATTCAAAATACAGCGCTTTTGGTTTGATCTGACAGTGTAATTTATAATTTTTTAAATGGTAGTAGTGGTGTGTGTGTGTGTGTGTGTGTGTGTGTGTGTGTGTGTGTGTGTGTGTAGTGCGAGCTGGGGAATTGAAGGAGGGGTCACATAACCTGGAGGAAATCTGGTTTGAAAAAACAGATTAGAGTAGACTTTGTTTGAAAACTCTCTATAGATTATTTTGATATGTCTACTCCCTTGGCCCTCTGCTACTCTGGCTTTATTCTGTTTCTAGAATGAATATACCATGGCTTACTCGAAGTAAGCTGCCACTAAAACATTTGTCTGTGGAACTCCTCTTGCCCACCCCAAACAATTACTTTAAGCTACTAATGACAATTCCCCCTCGCTTGCCAGAGACTGCTTCGGAAGTGGACATATGATCACCTGGCCAATGAGGTGGCAGGGGAGGTCAGCTGGGACGCTGAGGGGAAGATTTCCTCACCGCTGAGGAGGAGACACTGGGGAGACAGACTGTCCTCTGTGGACGCCTCACTGGAGGGGAGGCTGGGGACCCCTGCAACCAGCTTGCTTATGGTCCACACTGGAAAGGGCACAGAAGCAAAGCCTAGAGTCCCTCCTTTGAATGATTTATTATGTAAAATAATACATTTCTTTATTGTGTAAGGATTGGGGTTCTGTTACTGAGAGCCAAAAGCATTCTAATTGTCCCAGCTTGAAAACTTTTAGGAATGAAATATTCATCCAGGGATTTGAATGTGCAACTTCCTTTCCTAAATTAAGTAATTTCAAAAGAACTTCTGAACCCTTCAAGTATAACACCCTCTACAGAGTTCCTAAGCAGTTACAAGGCCAGATGAAGAAATCAGCTGAAGGTAAGGACCATCAGGTTCTTGAAGAACTGAATACTAACGCTGTCAGTCATGTATTTGACAATTTCTGAATGACACTGTCTGTCAAATGCCTGGTTTTCTTCAGGCTGGTCTAATTTTATTCAGGCTCTTAAATTCACCTATCTACACTGAGGAATTCTTCAAGAATGGCCCCCTTTCCTGATTCCTCCCTCTTTAAAGTTTGAAACTTTTTCAAGAGACTCCAGATGGCACCTCAATCAATTAACTTTGAGAATCACACTCCAGTTTAGCACTTGGGGTGAGGGGCACTTGGAGATACTGATACACGATCCAGTTAAGATAGTTAGCATGCTGAGGAAATACAAGTGTAACACTTTACACTGCACACCATTTGACTTAAACTATGCCTTCAAAAATTCTTAGCGATTTCATCTGCTCTCTGGGTTAATCCTGACCCAGCATCGAGACCTGATACTCTTGTGACACTGTGGAGCTTTCGGAAGTAGCAGCTGATTTACCGAATGGTAAACCCTCTTGAGCCCCGGGGCACTCTGCCAAAAGACTACTCGAGATTTGCTGCTCCATTTTTAGTACATGTACTGGATTTCTTTATACAATGCCTGAATGCGTCAGTAGCATGAAGCTTTTAGCTTTTAAATATTTTTAATTAAGATGATCTTCATAAGTCATTGGTTTGATCTTAGAAATGAGACAATTGAAGATCTAGATTATTTATTCCTTTAGGACTGGTCTCTGTCTAGAAACATTCCTGGAGAAAGCCAGCTGTCCTCGTCATCATATGTACAGCCTGAACTATTTGTATTTGCTTTGGCCTCATCTGGTTATTGCTTTCAGATTATTTTTTTCCTTTGCAATTCCCTGATCCTGTAACAGTATTGAGTAAATATATACAGTGTAATAATAAAACGTTATAGGGTGATGGATTGATTATAATGATATTACTCAATTCACTGGATCAAATTAGCAAAATAGATTTTACATAGTGGGGGAGAGTGTTTCCACTGTACATCAGGAATACACCATGTTTTGTCCATAGTAACACATGATAAATATTTACTGAAGAAATGAATTCACTTTATAGAACACAAAATTATGGAATAGGGATGGTTTAATTTCATTCAGGCTCTTAAATTCACCTATCTACACTGAGGAATTCTTCAAGAATGGCCCTCTTTCCTGATTCCTCCCTCTTTAAAGTTTGAAACTTTTTCAAGAGACTCCAGATGGCACCTCAATCAATTAACTTTAAGATTCACACACCAGTTTAGCACTTGGGGTGAGGGGCACTTGGAGATACTGATACACGATCCAGTTAAGACAGCTAGCATGCTGAGGAAAAACTCACTGTGCGGCCTTCTATTTTAAAGCAAATTATCCCAGCCTGATGAAACCCTGCCTAGTTTTAAAAAGACCACAAACTTGCACGATGAATCATTCCCACACTTGGAGCCCTCACTATCAGGATACTTTCTTTACATCCTATCCTGGATGGTGGGGAAATTGATGACACAATTCCATGCAGACACACAAAAAAACTCTGAGTTTTCCAAGGTGTGGAAAAGAAAAAGTGGGAGAAAAACAGAAAGAGGGAGAGAAGTTCCAGACGATGAGTGGCTGATGCTGCAGACATTTTTTCGTGTCAGATATTTATCTTCCACACTGAATGTCTTTTTTTTTTTTTTCCAAAGGATATGGAAACATGGCCTAGCAATAGAGAGGTTAGGGAAAGGTTTTCGTTTTATAATGCACTGAAATTATTTCCTTATGGTTCAAGAAAAACAGGCTATTCTTTTGCTTTAAAAAAAAATGGAGCATGTGTAACTGTGCAGAGAATACTTTAGGTTTTTTCATTTCCTTTTAAAAAAAAGTCCTGACTTACTCTAAATGAATACAGTAGCTTTAAATAAAAGATTATCAACCAGAATTTGTAGTCCTGGAAATATTAGCTCCATTGACTTCAACTCTCTGGATTAAGGCCAAATGAAAATATGGGTTAAGGAGGCAGGGGCTGAGCTATTTATTTTAGCTATGTAAATGTACCTATTGTTTTTTTATGAAGGCAGCCATTTCTATTTTAGTGCTCTGCTGTTCTCTTCTCTCCAAGTGAGGAGTCTGAATAGAACTTCAGATGGTATCTATTTTTATTTAATTAGCTGGCTCTTTATTTCTTCTGGACAACGAACAGTTCAGTTCAACTAAAATGGAAAAGCCACACTCTATGTGTTTTCTTTAGGTCACAGCTTAATAACCTCAGGGGCAACTTACTCTTTCTCCTTTGGGACCTGCAGGGCCATGGGGTCCCATAGGGCCATCTGTACCCTAAAAGAAGATAAAAATAAGATAACATGAGACATATCCCAAGGGCTGTAATAAAAGCAGTTATAATTTATCCTGGATTTTTCCTGGATGAATGATGCCTTAGAATGTCAGCAGGTCTGTTCATCTCCTTTCAAAGGGTTTTATACTTGATTCCTTTCAGGCCAGCAGTTTTCAAGAAACACATGCAAAAGGGATGAGTTATATAACTGCATATTTCAACAAAGGGCACACACAAAAAGCTGTACATCATATTTAAATATATATTTCTCTAAATGGACTAAATGGAACATCTTCACTTTGTCCCTATAATCCTGAGAAAAATGTAACGGTTTCTTCTTTGCATCACTTCTTCTCACATCCATGTCCCCCCATTCCTCTCCTTGGCCACGAATGCTCTAACGCTCTGTTTTCAGATGTTTAAGAGGCTTGAACAGTTATACAAGTGGAAAAAATATTAAATAAATGAGAACAGTGTGTAACTGTTCAAACTTTCTTTGGCTCTGTTGGGAGCAGCAGGGAGCTTAGAGGGAAGAAATTATTCTTATAGGTTCTGCTGTAGTGGCTGAAGTCACCAGGCTTACAAGGTACAAGCCAGGCAGCTGGATGATTTACTGGCATAACTGCCCTCTGGCCTCCTGGTTCAGGATTAGGATTTCTTGGCAGAAGAGCTAGTATCTGAATGAACATAGAACACTGAGGTCCAGCGAAAACAGTGACTGCCTGAAGCAGGTTTTTAGGATTGAAGAATTCGGGATTTCTTTTTGAGTCTTAAAATGTACTAAGGACTTGAAGTATATTTGCTCATTTCTAGGAAGACTGCTTTGATTTACAAATAATTTATTATAGTATTTTCAAACATTAGAACTATCCCAGCATGATTTTTATAGTATTCTTCTTTCTGTTCTACTATTCTTGTTGATTCTATTAAAGCATTATGACATAAAATTACTTAGGATTTTAAACTCATTCTAAAGTTGGTGAAGTCTCATCATCTTAACTGATATTTTTCTTACTACCTGAACTCAAACTCAGAAGATTTCTAAATATGAGTATATTCCGCTGAAATTTAAGAGATGGAACTGTGAAGGAACAAAGAAAAAAGACAAAATGACAGAAGACAGACAAGTTATTTTGATGAACAGAGATTTGAAAGTTAGTTCCAAAAAAGAAGTTACGTTTTTAATATGGACATAAACATAAAAAGAAAAACAAGGTAAAATAAATTCCTATTACTTTAATCCCCTCAGAAGGCCCCTCTCTTGAAATTATAGGAAATATCCATTGGTTATAGAAAAATTTGTCTAGGATTCTAAGACAAGGAAGCCACTTAGATTGGTCATTCTTCCCACTTGAGTTATCCAGACTGAGACCTGGGTTTCAGAAAGACATTCTGCAGTCTAGGCTGTATGTCAAACAGAGCTGCAAC
Source organism: Manis pentadactyla (assembly GCF_030020395.1). Taxonomy (NCBI): domain Eukaryota; kingdom Metazoa; phylum Chordata; class Mammalia; order Pholidota; family Manidae; genus Manis; species Manis pentadactyla. The sequence continues at coordinate 91,588,837 of NC_080023.1, forward strand.
CCACGCTCTGTCCACCTTTCTTGCTCCTGCCACTACTTTTGTCCACCTTTTTTCACTCCAGTCCTATGTACCTCCCATCAAGTGATAAGAGTAAGTGAGGCAAAAGGCTCTGTACTGAAGCACAAAATTCATAGCCACAAAACACATTGGAGCAAGATGAGGTACTGACTCACCCGGGATCCTGGCTTTCCGTCTAAGCCAGATGCTCCCTGTGTGATTTGTTGGTAGCAGAGTTGGTGGGTGTAACACGAATGACAAGAACAGAGATTAGTATGAGGTACCGATGCACAAATGCAACACTTCATACAACATAATATGCAGCCACAGGGTTCTGGGATAAATATCACATTGCTACAAATTGTTAGTTCAAAAAAAAAAAAGAAGAACAAAAACAAAAACAAAACACACGACGCTTAACACCCCACAGATGATGGCATTTTAATGACATTTCCATTCAACAAATTATTATTTAGAAATCTAGATAATGAGGTTTATAAAGTGGGCTTGAAACTAGTTACTGGTAACAGTGACAGTCTGCTAATTTCTGTATGAAATTCATTTTCTAAAGACTGTATACCATTTACAACATATTTCCTTAGGTTCCAAAGAAACAATAATGCCAAACACCTAAGAAAGGGCTCATTATAATGATCGAACACAGTTAGAATTTCAGAGAAGAAAAGAACTCTAGTTTTGCTTGTTAAAACAACATTTATGAATAACAAATGCAGAATTTTAACGTGGATTTTACATGAACAATACTCATTGTTTTCTGGGTGGTTCTTACTGCGTTCACTTTAGTCACCACTAGAGGGACTTCTAGTAACAGCAAAAAGCCAGAAAAATTTCATGAGTCCAAACAGAAAACAACTATTTCAAAAAAAGTCATTCCTCAATTCACTTCAAATAATCATTGCATCAAAATCTAAATGAGAAATGCTTTAAAAACTTAATGGCATTCTCAGGCAATGCACGCTTCTCTTTACCTTGAACTCTAGCCTATGCATAGTGTATGATTAAAAGGCGACATTGCAATGCATGTTTCAAGAACAAGGACAGTTACTCTTTAATATGGCTCTTGTATCTCAAAACTCAAATATTTATGGTGCTTTACAAATATTGATTAGATCAATGAGTATTTAAGAAAGACAATGCTCTAGGTCTCTAAGTTCTCTTGGCAAGGTTGAAAACTATTTCCCCATTTTATGCTTCAGATGTAGTTAATAATGTAACATGGAAGAAAAAATCTATTCCAGCTGCAAACTCTAACAGTGATGCTATGCCATATATATTTTGGGTACTTTCAGTTTTTTATTTTACAATTCCTTCCTATTATGAGTCAGACAATAACTACAAGTATATCTTTAGTTAGCAATGATCAAAAACTTTTAAAACTTGGTATTGGTTGTTTAATGCTATTGTATGTAGAGCTCTCAGCTAAATGTTGTGTAAAAATTATCACTGGCCCTAACTTTGAATAGGGCAAACTGTAAGGAATAAGATTGAAGATTTAAATAAAATGTAATCCAAACTTTCTTTTGCCTATTGATACTTTCTTCAGTCACCATTTTAACATTTAAAGATGAATAGGGAGATGACAGAATTTTTGTTTCAATGATGTAATGCTGTATTTACCTGGAGTGTGCATTAATGATTCACATATGTTACAGAGTTCCTATGAATATGGCCCATTGACCTAATTGGTATGATTTAACCTATTTTCTATTAAAAGGCCTATATCATTCAATCTGTAAATGAATACATATCAAGCAGCTACATATTGAGCATACTGAGCAACTGTGCCTGATTTATTTAAGGGATTGCTTATCAAGTAAAACACTTTGGTGCTTAAAATCGAGTACCCATGGGAAAAATGAAATAAAAGTGGTCAACAGCTTTTTTGATGTGTAAAATATGTGTAGAAACTATTTCTACTATTAATTTTGTGATCTTTTAATAATGTGATCTATTGTGTTCTTTACTGACTCTCAGCTGTAGTCACTGAATAGATAGCCTATTAAAAGCTTGAAACTAAAAAATCATACTTAATAATTTTTTAAAAATGACACTTTTTAGAGTTGTGGAAAGAAGACTGGCATACAGTGCATGAAAGGTGAAAATTCCCTGTTCATTAAAAATAAAAATCTCTAGACTACTGCAAAATACTTCAGCCTCTCCGCTATTGCCATAAGGCTCTCTCAAGAGGGCATTTCCAAAACAAACAACATGCGACATGGAGACCATGATGTGACTGATTAAAAAGGAGTCACAGGACAGACCTCACACCATCCATCAACAATGGCACTTGCATATCTGCCATTGACAGAAGGCTATACTTTTTGGTACTGAAGGAGAAAAACCAAAAAACGGAGGGAGAATTGTAAAGTAAATTGCACTGCTTTATAAAAACATTTGGGGAAATTCTGAAATAACTCAGTACAATACTTTTTAAAATTTCATTATTTTGTTCTGTTTTGTTTTTATTAAGGTATTGTTGATATATACTCTCATGCCACCATCTTTAATCTCTCAGTGCAATACTTTTTAAAGGCGGAGGGTGATGGAATTGTCATCCTTAAGAGAGGAAAGCTGGCATGTATGTGATTGAGTGACAGAACATTATGGCCCTGTTCGTTATTGGGTGTCCCGCTGACATGAAAGCAGATATCAGAGAAAACAAAACTGGGCTGGGCTCTACTCTAACATAGTATGTTTCTCAATTACAGAAATCTCAATGGTAAGATAGTTACTGAGTAAACCAGAGTTGTTACTAGGGTAGAAAGAAAAGTCTGAGATTTGCACTGAAATGGAAAGTTTTCTTTACTTACTGGAAGACCAAGGGGTCCTCTGTCACCCTTTTGACCTGGTTCACCCTTCAATCCTTTAACACCATTTAACCCTGGTTCACCCTAAATGCAAAAGCAAATGCCAATTTTGGTTGCTATATGGGTGTTTCAACTGCGAGAGAAGAGAGCCAGTCTCTGAAACGGTTGCAGATTCCAGTTTTAGGTAGCAGCAGAGTCAGGCTGGATTTGTCCTGCGTAAGTTCAAAATTAATGAAACTGTGAAAATTTTACTAATAAATTTTTAACAGTTAATAAACTGAAACTGACATTTAAATAATAGTCTAGGAAGCAAAACTCCTGAGGAAGTGTGTTCCTTACAATCAAAATACATATGATACAGTTCCTGAATTTTTCAGTTCTACCTCAAGGAAATTGGTGAAACCCATTTGTTGTAATCAAGCAAATCAAAGAGTGGTGGGTAATGAAGAAGGTTCAGGAGGAAAAACCCACTCTGCTGGAATGGAAAACTGGAATATGCAGGACAGTGTTATACACAGGTATTTTAAGCCTTTAAGCATCTTTCCCAGAAGAATGAGCTAAAAATGTAACAGCTGATGTTTGAAGTAATGCCATGTAGTGAGTTCTCATTCACTGACATTGCCAAGTCAGCTCCCTACGTGGATTAATCAATAGAATAGACAACAAATAGCTAATCCCAGAAGAGAACATGAAGATCACAGAATTGAAGTGTAGTTTTGTTAACTGTCTGTCTGCCCAATGTTAGAATAAAAGAGGTTTTGATTTTAACATAAGGTGACATTACAAAAGTCATCGTGATGGGTTCTCTTTGTTTTTTAAAATACAGCACACCTATTTTCTATCAGCAGCATCATGATAGTTTTGACCTGTTCACTTTACAACTTTTAAGTATAGACATTCATTTCATCAAAAAAAATAGATCTTGAAAGACTTGTGAAAGGAAGATAATTTCAGTCTCAAATGACCTACAAAGTCTTGCTGGGTGGGGTGGGAGAGGGGAGAGATTATGCTCACCTGGTGGGAGGCATTATTAACCTGGACAGTATTTCCCTCATTTGACTGATGATGAAATGAGTCTGGTGCTTGTTAAACATAAATACAGAGCCCCCCTAGACCATGGTAGCACAGGAATGGGTTTTAAAAATAAGCCTTTCAAGTGATTATTCTCATCAGAAAACGCTGGGAAACACTAAGCTAGATTCATTCATGAAATCATGCTATATATTTGAACTTTCAAAAGGGTCATAAAAATAATAAACATGGATTTTTGGGATTCTAAGGATTGGATGTTTGCAATGCTGCCACTGTAGGAATTCCAAATGGGCTACGGTTAGTAAGTATGATCTTGGAAATGTCACAGAGCTAATCAGTGTGAGACCAAGCCAAAGTTCAATAGTCAACTTCAGTCAACTGGTCCAAACTTGAGGTCGATGGCTTTGCGTGTATGTGAACTTGTAGCAAATGATTCTGACATGATGAATAGGCAGGGGAACCTTGACAGGCTATGAAATTCTTTGAGGGGAGTGAGCATTATTTGAGAAGGTGAGTTTATAAACAATCAAATTCAATGGAAAAAAGACCAAATTTCAACTCTGGACCTAAATTCTAGTCCCAGATCTGTCATTTAATTGGCAGTGCAATTTAGGGCACATTACCTAAATTTCTTGGACCTATAGTTGATCATCTACAAAATCAAGGACCTAGCATAGGTAATCTGTGAAGTCTTTTCCACCTTACAATTCTCTGAAATCTATGATTTAAGTAACAACTGAAGTTAAGTTGGCAGAATAGTTAATAAAATAAAAAGTTAAGTAGGCAAAATAAATCAGTGCAGTTTAGATATCAAAAAGATCTTGGACATCTATCAATCTAATGGTGATGGGGTATCTGAATCACTCATGGAATTAAAAGCACAGTCTTGAGGCTTTAGCTTGAGTGGTGCCTTAAAATCCAAGGAGAAGCCAACAGAGGGAAACTGTTTAGTCCAGAGCAAGCTAAGAGGCCCAGAGAGGTTAGATAACTACCAAGACCGAAAAGCTGATAGATGGGCTTTCTCTTCTGAGCCCCAGACAACATTCTTACAACAAAGTATAATCCATGCCTCTGAGACACTGTCTCTCACGGGCCTTATCGGAAGATGGGGTATCCTAAGAACAAGGAGGCATGAATTCTTCCCATTCTTGGGTGAGTCACTTGTCTGACTATGAAAAGGAAACTCAGGTTTCTGGAGTCAGATCAATAACTCTGCATGCCCCCGTATCCGCAGTCCCCCAAAGTTGGGTGGGCAAGAGGGAGTTCCCGGAGGGGATGGTGGGCTGCCTCTCAGCTTTCTGATAACTAGTGCCAACATTGCATTTAAGTGTTCCCTTACCCTTCACATTTAAATGCACCAACTCACTACTGAGAAGTTTTAAAGAATCCTTGAAACTTCTCTTAAGTAGCCTTGAGGACTAGCTAAATTTTTCTGTTCAGCATAAAGTCCCAGATCAAATCACAAGACTTCAATAACAACAGACATTTATTCAGTGTTTATCAAACAACTTCACTGGGTATCTTGCGAAGTGTTCTATAATCGTATCTCATTAAATCATGACAACACTAGTTGAGTAAATGAAAGATCAGAGAACGTAAATAGTCTACTTAAGGAAACACAGCCTATCAGTAGCAAAGCTGAGATTAGACCATAGGTCTTCCTTGCATATGCCTCCTGGAAGAAGGAACTTGTCATTCAGAGCTTATTTTAATCCTTCAAGATGTCCTCTCACTCTACACATGGAAACCATCTTCATGATACAACCTCGCACTAATTCTGACAAAGAGGGGCTATTCTCCATTGTTCTCTTGTAGTCCAGAGTATGCAGTACATATATGTGATGCAATCTTCTCTTCAGTATAGCACACCTGATAAACCAGTCTCATTTTAGACCAGTGCCTTCTGAGAAAGTACAAAATCAAGATGTAGAGTACTCAAAGCATCTAGATGCAGTGCTGCTAAGTGACAAGCAAGAATAATCAATAATATCTAAGTATACAGCTAAAGATACCATAATAAGAAAGAGCACATGGCCTAGTCTGAGAATCTCAACAGTTTCACTTCTAAATGGCTGACTTTGAGTGTATTATGAAGAATAACTAAAGAAACGTACATAGTGCCACAGAAAAAGACAAAATGATGACTAATTTCTAGGAGATATCAGTTGAATTTGTTGTCACTGTGTGTTGTGAGATATAAACATCTGGATACTTAAAGGCTTAAAGATTGTCAACGTTACTTGACAAATAAGACAGGACAGACATGCTTCCATCATGCTTCTCCATGATCAACAAGGAAACAAATCATATAATCTAGGGATTTGTTGGATTACCTTTGGTCCAGGAAGTCCATGGGGTCCCTGAAAAAACAGAAAAAAAAAGTATTGTGAACCCACACTACTCCTGTTTTCCAAAGCTCCATTTAAAAAAATACATTTGGCAAATGTGAGATACTTGATGAGTTTATATGAAACAGAGGTAGGTCCTCAAAAACAGAAATTTGCCAAAGTAAAGTTCCAGACTTTAAGTACCAGCAGAGAGGAAACCTTTCCGTTATTAAGGGCTTTAGACTCAGGTACTGAGGAATCTAAAAGAGGAGCAAAATGAGATGACAGTCAGGTTTGGAACCTTGTTGCATCAATTACATAAGACTACGGGAAGGATTCTTACATGAAAGCGCTAAGCATTATTACTTAGAATGCATTTATTTTTACAAAGATGAACTCTTCAAGGTTCTTGTAAAATTGCTTACCAATGAAAGGACGTAAGTATGTACACATGAATCAGGGCCTTTTCCCTATATTTTGTGGAAAACCTAAATATAGAGACTAATTAGTCAACCTAAATTAACTAAAAGTTACTGTGAATTGCTTTAAACTTTTTAACTGACTTAAATAAAGTACAGGTAGATATTGTGTATTTTACAAATTGAAGGTTTGTGACAATCCTGCAAAGAGCAAATTTATTGGTGCCATTTTTCCAACAGCTTTTCCTCTCTTTGGTTTCCATGTCACATTTTGGTAATTCCTGCAATATTGCATTTGTTATGGTGATGTGCAACCAGTGATCTTTGGTATTACCCTTGTAATTGTTTTGGGGCACCATGAACCATGCCCATAAATTAGAAATGTGTGGTTTCTGACTGCCCCACTGACCAGCCTTCCCCTGTCTCTCTCCCTCTCCTTGGGCCTGAAGATGAGAAGGGGAGACTGTACTGCTGCACCTCATGATAAAATCTGAATGCAAGAGGAGCTTCTTATGGATGAGCAAAGAAAATGGTTTCTTGAGATGAAATCTACTCTTGGTGAAGATGCTGTAAAGACTGTTGAAAAGACAACAAAGGATTTAGAATGTTACATAAAGTTATTTGAGCAGTGATAGGGTTGGAGAGAGCCAATCCCATTTTGAAACTTCTACTGTGGGAAAAATGCTATCGGAGCATCACATGCTACAGAGAAATCGTTTGTGAAGGGAAGAATCAATCAATGTGGCAAGCTTCACGGTTGTCTTATTTTAAGAAATTCCACAGCCAAACCAACCTTTAGCAACCACCACTATGATAAATCAGCAGTCATCAGCATTGAAGCTATCTCCTTCACAGCAGAAAGATTATGAAATGCTGAAAGCTCAGATGATTGTTAGCATTTTTTAGCAATAAAGTATTTTTATGAAGGTATCATTGATACACACTCTTTTGAAGTTTTCACATGAAATACACTGTGGTTACAACATTCACTGATATTATCAAGTACCCCCATACCCCACTGAAGTCACTGTCCATCAGTGTAGGAAGATGCCATAGTCACTACTTGTCTTCTCTGTGCTATGCTGTCTTCCCTGTGACAGGCCCCACCCCCACCATGTGTACCAATCATAATACCCCTGAATCCCCTTCTCCCTCCTTCTGCACCCTTCCTCCCCAACCCCTCTCCTATAGTAACTACTAGTCCCTTCTTGGAGTCTGTGAGTCTGTGTCTGTTGCTGTTATGTTCCTTCAGTTTTGCTTCATTGTTATACTCCACAAATGAGGAAAATCATTTGGTACTTCTCTTTCTCCACCTGGCTTATTTCACTGAGCATAATACCTTCTAGCTTCATCCATGTTGTTGCAAATGGTAGGATTTGTTTTCTTCTTATGGCTGAATAGTATTCTACTGTGTATATGTACCACATCTTCCTTATCCATTCATCTACTGATGGACACTAAGGTTGCTTCCATATCTTGGCTATTGTAAATAGTGCTACAATAAACATAGGGGTACATAATGTCTTTTTGAATCTGAGATGTTGTTTTCTTTGGGTAAATTCCTAGGAGTGGAATTCCTGGGTCAAATGGTATTTCTATTTTTAGTTTTTTGAGGAACCTCCATATTGCTGTTCCCAGTGGTTGAACTAATTTACATTCCCACCAGCAGTGTAGGAGGGATTCCCTTTGCCCTTTCTCTGCATCCTCCCAGCATTTGTTGTTCCTAGTCTTTTCTATGTTGGCCATCCTAACTGGCATGAGGTGATATCTGCATTTCTCTGTGGTTTTAATTTGCATTTCCCTGATAATTAGTGATGTGAAGCATCTTTTCATGTGCCTTTTGGCCATCTGAATTTCTTCTTTGGAGAAGTGTCTGTTCATATCCTCGTGCATTTTTTATTAGGGTTATTTGCTTTTTGGGTGTTGAGGCATGTGTGTTCTTTATATATTTTGGGTGTTAACCCCTTGTTGGATATGTTGTTTACAAATATATTCTCCCATATTGTAGAATGCCTGTTTGTTCTGATGATGGTGTCCTTTGCTGTACAGAAGCTTTTTAGCTTGATGTAGTCCCATTTGTTTATTTTTGCTTTTGTTTCCCTTGCCTGAGGAGATGCATTCAGGAAAACAGTTGCTCATGTTTATATTCAAGAGAGTTTGCCTATGTTGTCTTCTACAGGTTTTATGGTTTCATGACTTACATTTAGGTCTTTGATCCATTTTGAGTTTACTTTTGTGTATGGGGTTAGACAATAATCCAGTTTTATTCTCTTGCACGTAGCTGTTCAGTTTTGCCAACACCAGTTGTTGAAGAGGCTGTCATTTCCCCATTGTATGTCTATGGTTCCTTTATTGTATATTAATTGACCATATATGCTTGGTTTTATATCTGGGATCTCTAGTCTATTCCATTGGTCTATGGGTCTGTTCTTGTGCCAGTACCAAATTGTCTTGATTACTGTGGTTTTGTAGTAGAGCTTGAAGTTGGGATGCATAATGCCCCCAGCTTTATTCTTCCTTCTCATGATTGTGTTGGGTATTCGGGCTCTTTTGTGGTTCCATATAAATTTTAGAAATATTTGCTCCAGTTCATTGAAGAATGCTGTTGGTGTTTTGATAGGGATTGCATTGAATCTATAGATTGCTTTAGACAGGATGGTCATTTTGACAATATTAATTCTTCTTATCCATGAGCATGAGATGTATTTCCATTTATTGGTATTTTCTTTAACTTCTCTCATGAGTGTCTTGTGGTTTTCAGGGTATAGTTCTGTCACTTCCTTTATTAGGTTTACTCCTACGTATTTTATTCTTTTTGATAGTTGTGAATGGGATTGTTTTTCTGTTTGTTCTTTCTGCTAGTTCATCATTAGTATATAGGAATGCAACAGACTTCTGTGTTTTAATTTTGTATCCTGCAACCTTGCTGAATTCAGTTATTAGTTCTAGTAGTTTTGGGGTGGATTCTTTTAGGGTTTTTTATGTACAATATCATGTCATCTGCAAACAGTGACAGTTTAACTTCTTACATACCAATCTGGATGCCTTTTATTTCTTTGTGCTGTCTGATTGCTGTGACTAGGACCTCCAGTACTATGTTGAATAAAAGTGGGGAGAGTGGGCATCCTTGTCTTTTTCCTGATTTTAAAGGAAAAACTTTCAGCTTCTTGCTGTTAAGTATGATGTTGGCCATGGGTTTGTCATGTATGGCCTATATTATTTTGAGGTACTTGCCCTCTATACCCATTTTGTTGAGAGTTTTTATCATGAATGGATGTTGAATTTTGTAGAATGCTTTTTCAGCATCTATGCAGATGGTCGTGTGGTTTTGTCCTTCTTGTTGATGTGGTGGATGATGATGGATTTTCGAATATTGTACCATCCTTGCATCCTTGGAATAAATCCTACTTGATCATGATAGATGAACTTTTTGATGTATTTTTGAATTCAATCTGCTAATATTTTATTGAGTATTTTTGCATCTATGTTCATCAGGGATATTGGTCTGTAATTTTGTTTTTTTGTGTTGTCTTTGCCTGGTTTTGGTATTAGAGTGATGGCCTTGTAGAATGAGTTTGGGAGTATTCCCTCCTGTTCTACTTTTTGGGAAACTTTAAGTAGGATGGGTATTAGGTCTTCACTAAGTGTTTGATAAAATTCAGCAGTGAAACCATCTGGTCCAGGAGTTTTGTTCTTCAGTAGGTTATTGATTACCAATTCAGTTTCTTTGCTGGTAATTGGTCTATTCAGATTTTCTGTTTTTTCCTGGGTCAGATTTGGAAGGTTGTATTTTTCTAGAAAGTTGTCCATTTCTTCTAGGTTATCCAGTTTGTTAGCATATAATTTTTCATAGTATTCTCTCATAATTCTTTTTATTTCTGTGGTGTCCGTAGTGGTATTTCCTTTCTTATTTCTGATTCTGTTTATGTGTGTAGACTCTCTTTTTTTCTTGATAACTGTGGCTAGGGGTTTATCTATTTTGCTTATTTTCTCGAAGAACCAGCTCCGGCTTTCATTGATTCTATTGTTTTATACTTCTCAATTTTATTTATTTCTGCTCTAATCTTTATTATGTCCCTCCTTTTACTGACTTTGGGTGAAATTTATTCATCTTTTTCTAGTTTCAGTAATTGTGAGTTTAGACTGCTCATATGGGACTGTTCTTCTTTCGTGAGGTAAGTCTGTATTACAATATACTTCCCTCTTAACATGACCTTTGCTGTGCCCCACAGATTTTGTGTTGAGTTGTTGTCATTTGTCTTCATGTATTGCTTGATTTCTGTTTTTTATTTGGTCATTGATCCATTGATTATTTAGGAGAATGTTGTTAAGCCTCCATGTGTTTGTGGGCTTTTCTGTTTTCTTTGCATCATTTATTTCTAGTTTCAAGCTGGTTGGCATAATTTCAATCTGTCTGAATTTACTTAGGCTCTTTTTGTGGCCTAGTATATGATCTATTCTTGAAATGTTCCATATGCACTTGAGAAGAATGTGTATCCTGTTGTTTTTGGATGCAGTGTTCTGTGGATGTCCATTAGGTCCACCTGTTCTAATACATTGTTAAGTGCCTCTGTCTCATTACTTACTTTCTGTTGGTTGATCTGTCTTTTGGAGTGAGTGGTGTGTTGAAGTCTCCTAAAATGAATACATTGCATCCTATTTTCCCCTTTAATTTTGTTAGTATTTGTTTCACATATGTAGGTGATCCTGTGTTGGTTGCATGGATATTTATAATGGTTATATCCTCTTGTTGGACTAACCCCTTTATCATTATGTAATGTCCTTCTTTGTCTCTTGTGACTTTGTTTTGAAGTCTATTTTGTCTGATACAAGTATTGCAACTCCTGCTTTTTTCTCCCTAGTAGTTGCATAAAATATCTTTTTCCATCCCTTCACTTTTAGTTTGGTTATGTTTTTGGGTTTGAAGTGACTCTCTTGTAGGCAGCATATAGACTGGTCTTGTTTTTTTATCCATTCTATTACTCTGTGTCTTTTGATTGGTGCATTCAGTACATTTACATTTAGGGTGATCATTGATAGGTATGTACTTATTGCCATTGCAGGCTTTAGATTCATGGTTACCAAAGGTTCAAGGGTAACTTCCTTACTATCTAACAGTCTAACTCAACCCACTTAGTATGCTATTACAAACACAATCTAAAGGTTCTTTTTTTTTTTTCCATTTTCTTCTTCCTTCATTCCCTATATTTTAGGTATTGATTTGACTTTGTATTTGCTTAGTAATTAATGGGTCTACTTTCTTTACTGTGGTTTTATTTCTCTGGTGACAGCTATTTAGCCTTAGGAACACTTCCATCTACAGCAGTGCCTCCAAAATACACTGTAGAGATGGTTTGTGGGATGGAAATTCTCTCAGCTTTTGCTTCTCTGGAAATTGTTTAATCTCTCTTTCAAATTTAAGTGATAATCTTGCTGAATAGAGTATTCTTGGTTCAAGGCCCTTCTGCTTCATTGCATTAAATATATCATGCCATTCTCTTCTGGCCTGTAAGGTTTCTGTTGAGATATCTGATGATAGCCTGATGATTTTCCTTTTTGTGATCTTTTCTCTCTCTCTGGCTGTTTTTAATACTCTGTCCTTATCCTTGATCTTTTTTATTTTAGTTATTATATGTCTTTGTATTGTCTTCTTTGGGTCCCTTGTGTTAGGAGATCTGTGTACCTCCATGGCTTGAGAGACTATCTCCTTTCCCAGACTGGGGAAGTTTTCAGCAATTACCTCCTCAATGACACTTTCTGACCCTTTTTCTCTCTCTTCTTCTTCTGGTATCCCTATAATGAGAATATTGTTCTGTTTGGATTGGTCACACAGTGATCTCAATATTTTTCATTCCTAGAGATCCTTTTTTCTCTCTGTGCCTCAGCTTCTTTGTAGTCCTATTCTCTAATTTCTATTTCATTTACCATCTCCTCTACTTCATCTAATCTGCTTTTAAATCCCTCCATTGTGTTTCATTTTGGATTCTGTACTTTTCAAAATTTCCATCCCTTTCTTGAATTCCTCCCTGAGTTCTTGAATATTTTTCTGTAGCTCTGTGAGCATATTCGATTTTTATTTTGTAATCTCTTTCAGGAAGACTGATGAGTTCAGTTTCCTTGGACATCTTTCTGATGTTTGTGGGATTTTGGTTTGAACCAAGTTCTTTTGATATTTCATATTTGTAGGTGGCACCCTTTAGTGACCAGAAGCTATAATCTCTGGAGCTGCTCAGCCCTTGAAGCGATGGCAGGGGGTCACAGGGGAGTGGTGCTGGTGCCTGTTGGGAAGGAAGAGCTCTTTCCTGCTTCCTGGCTCCAACGCCTGTCTTCACTGTCAGGGCTAGTCGGCCAAATGCATAGGAAGAAGCCTCTATACTTTGCACTTGTAGTTCCCATAGGCTGACTGCCTCTGACTGGCCTGGTGCAATGGCAGGGGCAGCTGGTTTGCAAGCCAGAGCCAGCTGGGAGGAGGGAGCAGCAGGCTATGTATAGTGGTGGGGAGGCCTTGTAGCTGCATTGCCAGCCAGGGGGATGGAGTGCCTGAAGCTCCTGAAAGTTTCCAACCTGCTGGGCAGAGTGCGTCTTGATAATTTTGTACACCTGTCCTTTCTCCTGAGCAGTAAACTCTGTGCAATCCTTGCCCCCTTTAGCAGCCCTCTCACTGTTAGGAAGTATCTCAGACTGCCTGCCTTTGTTTTGTCCCAGAGCAGCCGATTGTGGATACGTTTTCCACCAGTAGCTGGAATCTCAGTCTCTCTGAGTATTCCGCCTGTCTTAGCCTTCCAACCCCAGTAATTTGCAGAGCACCAAGTAATATAGGTTCGTGCTTCCAGAGCAGATCTCCGGGGCTGGGTATTCAGCAATCCTAGGCATCCACCATCTCCCCACTCCGTTTCTCTTCCTCCTGACAGTGAGGTGGGGTGGGATAAGGGCTTGGATCCCTCCAGATCATGGCTTTGGTACTTTACCTTTTTCCTTGAGGTCTGCTATTTTCCCCAGGTGCAGGCAGTCTGCCACAGCCTTCTTTCCTGTTGCTCTTTCAGGATTAGTTGTATTCGCTATATTTTCATATTATGTGGTTTGGGAGGAGGTTTCTGTCTCACCTCTCATGACGCCATCTTTAAGCCTCCACAATAAAGTATTTTTAAATCAAGGTGTGTACACTGCTTTTTAGACAGAATGCCATTGCACACTTAATAGATTATAGTATAGTGTAAACATAATTTTTATATGCATTGGAAAACCATAAAATCCATTTGACTCACTTTATTGTAATATTCACTTTATTTCAATGGTCTGGAACTAAATTCCCAATATCTCTAAGGTTTGCCTGTATTTGCAGAAAGGAGTATGTAAATACCCACTAGTGAAATCATACAACAGCAGAAGTTTTTTTTATCAAATAATACATAGATATGTGTACCTATGTCTACACTGGAATAATTTTTTCCCTTTAGAGATGCTGTGCAGCAATATTTTCAGGAAATAGCTGTTACTTTATCTTATCTTACTTTCATAATGGTTTAAAATTCTTTTAAAAGTCCTTTAATTACAGTATGATTTGAATAGGATATAGAATTTTTAATCTTCTAACAAGTGGAGGGAGTATATAAAAAAAGCCAACAGTATGCCATTTCATTAATTCTTAATAAACTACTTAGCTTTAAAAAATAAGGCTAATTATAATTGTTTTGTGGTATGAAATAGAAATGGTAGTTATTAAGAAGTAGATGATTGGGTCTGGGACAACCCTCTGTTGCTTAGATCATTCCAATGATGCCATTTCTTTGAGCACAGGAGAGGAAAGAGTGGTCCCCAGTTTCTTTAATCTGTATGACTGAACACACATGGCTTATGGAATATTCACCTTAGAGATGAATGTGACCTTAGAGATAAAGCTGCCTGCCTTATTCCCATCCTGCCCCAGTCAAAAGCCTTCTATGCTTACACTTCACACAACTGTCATTACATAGCCATTTTGAGAATTACACTAGTTTAATGGCTGCCTTCCTCACTGGATGTAAGTTCTATGAAGGCATGGACACTGCCTCCATCGGTCACTGAGGGGTGCCTACAGTAAACACTGTATCTACTAAACTGCCATAAAAATGAAAAGATCAACAATATATGTCATCTGTAGAAGTGGGCTTCAATTTTTATAGTATTATTTTTAAAATGTTCTCACTGAACATTTCATTAAGGGATCTCAGTCCTCAAAGATGGTTACAAACGTTCATTAACCGCTATAATTCATCTTGTTATGCTACTGATGGCTTAGAACAGTGATTGTAAGGTTGGAGTAAAGCTCGCCAGTCTATCTTCAAATCTCCTATCACAAAATTGCTCTATCTCTTTACAAGAGATGTGTGTAGGGGGAGAGAAAGACAACACTAAAGTCAGTACATGTCAAAGTGCCTCATATTTTCTGTCCATTCTACAGTGAGCAGTACAAAATAGAAGCTGACTGTTTTGAAGGATGTGTTCGTGTTTTCTCTAGTACCATGCTCATAAATGATTACATTTTGGAAGAAGGGAGACTTACCATGGGGCCTGGTGGGCCATGGGGACCTGGTGGGCCTGGTGGGCCTATGATCTGTATGTCCGAAAAATAAACACAGATTTGGTTATTTCCTTTAGATAAGGCATTTTGGCTTGAATGCTGTGCTGGTGTTGTGCTAAGGCTATTAATAGCTGAAGAGGAAGGATACTGGAAGAAGTGAAGCATTTGATTCTATAGGATTAGAAATTTCTTTATGAGAACAAATAACTTTTAAAAAATACAGTTGTTCTACAAAAGCCAGAATAAATACAAGTACATTAAAGGAAAAGGAAACAACTAATTACCAAGAAACCATCATTATTAAACTCCTAAATATTTCACTAAGCAACAACAGGGCTCTGGAGAGAAACAGAACATGTTCTGTATTCACAATACAGCTCTATCCATGGGTGTTTTGGGAGAGCCACTGATTTTTCACCTCAGGATTAGACAGTCCTCTGAAAAACTGCTTGGGACTCAGACCTCAGAGGCACTTTGTCTCTCACTGTACAAGGCCCACAGGTATTTCTGCTATCGGACAAACTGAAAGGTGCACTGTCTTTCCACCGTTGATGAGCCACCTGGCACAGGTGACCTAGGTAATTCACAGGCCTCTTTCAGAGTTCTTGGGGAAGCATGGACGTTCAGCCACCATGAACTTACGGAAGGTCCCTGAGGACCTGGCAATCCAGAGTCTCCTTTTTCTCCTTTCATCCCATTGGCACCCTGCAAATAACCGTAAGACAGCTGAGCTGTATGAGCTGTAAAGTTATTTCCAAAGTGTAAGAAACAACTGAATTTCTTCCCCAAACCCAATATCCTCTTGAAACTTTTATAATATCATGCCCGTGATATACAAAAGAAGGTTTAGCCCCAAACATTAAGCTTCCCCAAATCCCTAGCATGGTGGGTGATGACGCGAAATAAAGATAAAGTAAATAAAATACTAGGTTAGGCTTGATGGGTTAAACTGATACATTATTAAATGCCTTAGATTATTAATGTTATTTTTTTCTTTTTAACAGTGGTGCTCTCTTTAAGTAGCAAAGGTCAGTCTTTTAACTTTAGTTTTCACTGACATTTATTTATATACTTCTTTTAAAATAGATCTAGGGCAGTGAAATTTTCTGCCTTTTTCCTTCATTTTTCTACATTTCTCCCCCCAAATTCTCAGTAAAAATTATGAGGAAAAAACCATAAAAACACCATCCCGTAGTGTCATACACACAAATAAACACTTTCCAGAATAACTTGTTTTTTAATTGTTTTATATTATTTATTTTTTTATTATGGTTTATTTAAAATGATCAGTTACCACCATCTAATACATACTAAAATCAATTATATTTTATTTACTGTTTTCTAGTGAAAACAATTCAGGAAAACATCAAAATTTACTTTATGATTTATTTGATTAGATGGTTTAAAATTTGTTTTAGTGCTCTAGTTGGAGTAACTAACCAATAATACCTCAAATCCTTAGAAATAAAAATACGAACCACTAGATGAGACTACAGCTAATAATATAGCTGTTCTAACTATGTAACTTTTCTTAATATGAACACATCATAGAAAGTATAAACATACCGGTAACCCAGGAAGTCCAATTCCTCCTTTTTCACCTGGCATACCTGGGTCCCCCGTATCTCCCTTTGAGCCTTTGAGTCCCTAAAAATGATATGGTTTGCATGTAAGAATCGTATTGATCCTTGATAGTAACATCCTAGGGAAAACAGAATTCTAGATCAATTTTGTCAACAGGCAGGTCCTATGTTGAGATGATTCTGATTTCCATTTTTAGGTACAGTTATTTCTTTTACACTGAATCAATACCATTTGAGTCAATACTGTTCTACATTGAGTCAATAGTACTTCTCCATGTAAAGGAAAGGATTAACTTTGGCCATTTAAGTATGAAAAATATGACCCTATGTGTTGACATCATCTCTTCTGATTTCATTATCTTTTCCCATCAGTTGATTCTGTATTACTAGTCCTGAGAACAATTTAATGGGGTTAATTCTCAACAGTACAATATGTATTTTTTCACGAGGACTAGTTTTAACAAAGGATCTAATAAATTTCTCCCATCTCCACTCACTACACCCCTACTCTCCTTATAAGTAGGCAGAAATTCCAGTCACCACCAATTTTCACTGGTCCAATATGCACACAGGGAAGTCATTTACTGCACACCAATGTCAATCAATCAATGCTTAGACATCTCTGTGAGGTATCAATTCCAAATGTTATTTTTATTCTTGTTTTATAGTGATCAAGTAGTTAAATGTGTATTTTGAAGGTAACAAAACTGAGTTTTGTGATACTAATACTGAAATTAATTTATATTGTTGAGCATTTTCATCCGAGGAACCTCACTGCAGCATCACCAGATGGGTCATTCTTCAGCAGAGGTGACCACGGTTATTAAAGTAGGGCCCCCCCAGGCTACGCAAACCTGTTCATCCTTTCTATACTAAGAACTACTTGAGGACAGGAACATGTCTTTTCTCATTACTTATACCTATTTCATTACTCCTACTTCATGTTATCCCTAGGTGTGTGGGTGGGCAGGTGCCTGAATGGGTAGATGGATCCTACTGGGTAATCAGACCCTGCTTGGTTTCAAGAATCTAGTGATGTGGAGAAGCAGGAGAGCCAACCCACTGGACTTAGTAGCAGAAGAAGACCTTTTAAAGCCTATAGAAAAAAATAGGGGTTATGTAGTATGTCATTATGCACATCAACTTAATTATTTATAATGAATAGTAGTGGGAAAAGTAAACAACCAGATTTTTAAATTCTAATGTGATCTCTGAATGGTAACAGCAAGTCATCTTAGTCTTTGGTAGATTGATAAGGAATATTAAGACAAAATTAGAGCATGATATAGCTTGTGTGTTTCTACAAAGAAAACCAACATGTAACTTAAAGCCAATTGCTTTTTAGAGTTAATGTGGTCTCTAGAACAGATGGTGAAAAAAAAAGAGGACATCATACATATATCAACACTCATGCCTTTTTGGCTTCAAACTTATAGTAAAAGTAGTGATCCATAATGCTTTACATGACAATATATATGTTTGAAAATTACCTGCTCTCCATCAGCTCCTGGAATTCCTGCAGAACCTGGCTCTCCCTGTTAAGATAGAAAGCGATGGCTTGCCTCCATTTATCATTGGTAGCATACTACACAAAATAAAAGTGATACCAGCTGGAAACAGTACAATTTGACTTTCGGTAAATGCATCATAGCCCAAGAACACTCTATTATTCATGCCACATGTCTAAAATACATGAAATAACATTTTCTTGAAGATTATATACACCACTACTTATATGTAGCTAAGATCCAGAGTCTTCACTTTCTTCCCTGTATAAGATGCAGGCTAAAAGTAAAAATTGGAGAAAGAAAATGGATAGAGATCATTTGAGGGCTGACTGTATCTTATAACAATAACCTATATGTCTCAGGTAAATTTTTTTCTTCTTAAAAAATCTCCATGATTTCTCTGCTTTTCCAATTTAAGGACAAAGTAAAATCATGACAGCTAGCTTAGGAAAGAACAAAATGCAAAGACCCCTAAGTTTACAATATCTTAACTGGCACCATTTGAACAGTGAATTGACTGTTGTGCTATTTCCAGATCAGCCTCACTGAAGGATGTAATAAATCAGATACTATCTTAATCCACATGAAATTACTTTTAGATCAATTCAATTTCCTATACTATGTCTGGAATGCACTAAAATTTATTATTGATATTGTGACTTACTAGAACCCTTGACAAGCCCTGAAGTTTTTTTAACTAGAGATTTTTTTCTTAACTAGAAATGTTCCATTAAAAACAAATTTTAATAGTGTGCTGGAGATTTTTCAAACAACAAATGTCAAGTTACCTTTCAGCTGGAAAGGTACTAATAAACTCTCTGAAAGGCAAGATACTATTTTATATCACTGAATCATTTATGTAGATCCCATTATAAATATTCCTATTTCCCACACCATGGAAACTTTGTAAAATCAGCCCTTTGGAGTGTGAGTGGGCTGCCTCCCAGACAGTTTTTCAAGGGAGGTGACTTGAGGCTGTCTTCTTCTAAAAGGGTTTACTTGGTGATGTCATAAACCACAATATTGAAATGGCTAGAGCTCCTTTCCCAGATAAAACCTTTAAGAGCTATCAGCAAAAGCATGAAATTTTAGATTTCCAACGTTTAAGGAAGATGTGACAAACTTTTTTAAAAAGAGGAAAAAAGAGAGGGTTTTTCCTCATTCCTGATTTCCTGCTCTTTGTGGTAGCAGCAAAATTTATGCTGTCACAAACAGGTCTGCTAAGGTTGGATGCACCTGGCTAAGCACTAGTTTTATTCAGTCTGAATACCTGTCAATGCTCTGGGTCCAATAATGATTATTTTGTTTAGCTTTTGCCTTAAAAATGGGACCTCTGAGTGTTTAAAAGAAAAACATAATTCATGAGTTATTAATTTATCCTTCACCCAGCAAGTGTAGTTTGTAAAGAGTTAGCTGATGTGTAGGAAGTCAAACAATCCTTGTTTGATAAATGAAGGGGAGATGCTAATTGAATAGGTTCCCATTCAGCAGAGGCTGTGAGCTCCCAGGGAGAATGGGTTCCATGCTCGACTCAGGGTGCATTTGTCGATGTGGTCAGAGGTACATCTTACACAATTCTCCCAACCTTCTCAAGAAGAGATCATGGGAAATGTTAAAAGATTATATCAATTAACCCAAGATCTTAATTACAAGATCACTGTGGTGCATGTGGGGTGGGGTAGAGTGACAGCACAGTGGGAAGGGGACAGGAGCAAGAGGTAAGGGAGCATGACCAACCCCACCTGCCTAGACTTCATTTGGCTACCTTCATCCAGTTTTTAGTTTCAGCAGGGAGTTATCTTTGACTCCCAACACTGAGAGGACCTTCTCATATGCACATCCATAGTATGGGCTTTTAATCAAAGCACTTACTTTATTAATAATAGTGGCTTTACCTGGCTATCTCCCTCCCTAGGCTGTAAGCTCCTTGTTGAAGCCCCTTACTATGTCTTAGTATTCTTACTAGATATTAGTCTTTACCACAGAGCAGAGGCTTCAAACATTACTTCCTGGACAACTAAATTAGTAAATAAATAGCAGTTGGATTAGAAAACAAGGGGGATATAGGTTTTGATTATATAGCCTTATTGGCTAGGCTCCTTTTTGACTCGTTAGGTCAAAGATGCACACCTTTCTGGCTTCTGAAGGCCTTTGGGCTGTAAAGAAGAGGAAAGTCCTAGAAGCTTTGAGGTTTGCAGGAATACGGTACATGTGTAGCACTGGAGACAATTTGGGTTCAGCAGACTTAGTCAAGTGAGGAGAACCAGCAAGTAACTTAGTCTCTACACGGAGGAAAAGGAATCTGCCAATTTCCTCCTAGGTTGTCTAGTCCAGCTCACCAAGATACTAAAGACTAGGGATTCAGGCTGACTTGCTCACCAGGAATAAAGACTGTGTCTGACTGGGGCACCTGTTATGTCTCCTAGTGGCCAGAATGTGGTGGAGGAATAGGAAGTTAAAAACCCCAAATCTTATATTAATGTTATACATTAAATCTGTTTGAAATTAGGATCTATGTTCTAAATGTATCTCAAATAGGCAAGGACCTGAGTAATATTTTACTTTATATTCCTTTTTGTAATAGAAAAGTAACTGTTTCTATATGGTAGTGTTCTAAATATTTGAAAGAGTTCAAAGCTGATTGTGTGTGTGCGTGTGTGTGTGCATGTGTGAGACAGACTTAGCAAATAAACTGCCTTAAGAGGCATAACCTAAGATAGATTTTGAAACTACTTAAATCTCCCACAAAAATCCAGTGACAAATGTCATATTTCAACATGTGTAGCTCAGCTCTCAAAAGGCAGAGTCACTGGCCAAGTGTTAATTGATCAAATGTGGTTGAATAAGTAAGCTTTTTTTCAGAAAGGTAGAAAGCAAAACCACCAATAAATCTGATATATAATCAAGGAATTCTAGATTTCTGTTGTTCATAGTTGGTATGTTTTATTAAGCTCCTTAGATAAGACTTACATGGCAGAATGTCTGAGTACATACAATTACCGCACGTGTTAGAAAAAAGTGACTCAAAAACGATTCCTCAAATTGTCATTTATGAACGCATCATGCTAAAGCGTGCCTTGTTCTTACAAAAGATTTGGAGTGATGGATCTGTTGAAATATTTTTCTTTTTTTATATACCACATTTAGTATTTCTTTAGGCTTATAATTTCCATAGAACTTGTTTTCCCTTGTTTAATGCTCTCTGTTTCACTCAGTGTCCTCCTCTAAATGTAATGCCATTTCTATTTCTCTCCTTTCCTAATTTTCTTTTTTTCTGATCCCTCTTCCTCAGTTTCCATTCTTGGCTCTCTTAAGCAATGTTGTTTATCTTAGTTTCTCCAGTATTTCATAAGAATGATCTTCAAAGATACAAATATTTAATATGGGATGCTCTGCACCATATGGGGTAAAAGGAAACAAGTAAAATAAAGAATAACCTTTGGCCCTTGCAGTCCTTGAGGTCCAGGTGGTCCAGGGGGACCCTAAGTCAAGAAAAGACAAAGTTTTAAAAAGTGGCAAGCATAAGTATAAAAATTTATGCTTTAAATAGTAAGTATACTTCCCTTATTTCTATTGTAATCAAATATCCTCCAATATTGATTGGCAATGAGGACAAATTTCACCAGTTAAATAATTACAAAAACTACCTACTTACATGCAAAACTATTAATATATTTAAGTTAAAATAATATTGAATATGCTTTTGAGTTGACTCACTAAGACAATGTATAATTGCTGCCATGTCCCACATTCATCTTCTTGGGATGAATTAGCTTAGTGATATTACCTGTGTTTCTAGACACCCCCCACCTCCACCTGCCACACACACAAAGGGTTTGATTTCCCAAATACTAAAGAACAAAGTTATATTATTTATTAGATAAGGCCAAAGATTTTAGGAAAAATAACTTTTTCCTTGACTTTTTCACTAAACAGACAAAGAGACTAAACTGGGGCAACCATTTTAAAAGGTTATTTATACAATGAAACATTAAATACCAGAAAAAAACAACTGCTACATTAGTACCATTATGACTGGCATGCATGACACCAGATATAAAGTCACAAACCACAGAAATCATGCAGTAGGAGTTACCGTGACAGTTAAGGTGGTAATCCTCTGTTGGGAAAAATGTATTGACAAAAACAAGAGTTACCTATTTTGTGTGTGCCAAAGTCCAATAATATACTTCTGAAATAATTAACTTTTTAATTATGTATGGGCAAGTTTATAAGATGACTTATAAGGAATTAGTAAGATACTGAGGACATACTATCCTACTGCCACATGAATACAGTATAGTTGTAGAGACTTTTGGGGAGGGATCAGAACTCTATTCACCACCTAATGAAGATCTTTTTTAGAATTATATTTTTTAAAAAACATGGATCAGGAAAAATGAAAATGTTTAAAATTTAATCCAACTTGATTAAAAAATTTATACATGAAAGTAGTATACACTAGGGGTTTGTCAGAGTGTAACTGAACTGAGAAACTGCTATTCATAAGAACTCTGTTCTAGAATACTTCAGTTAGAGAAAATGAAAATATCCAACTTTATAAGTAATTTTTTTTTTCTCTTTTAGTCTGTAGCTTTTATTTTTGGTACCAGGACTAAAGATGGGAGTTGACATGGGATTCATCTAGTTTATTAAAGTGCTGGAGTACTGTAACAAAATATATTCCTCAAAGTATGAATCTCCAAAGCACCTGATCTCTAATCCATGAATCATTTTGTATTGACATTTTCTAGTCTAAGTCTTGTGCCAAAAGTTCTATAAGGCTTATACCCACTTCATGTGATCACAGAGGTGAGAACATTTTCCATTTTCCATTATGATAAGTCTGGTCATAGAGAAACATTATCCAGTTATATGTAAACTTGTGAATATTGGTTTAACACCATCCCTTTGTTTTCTATCACTCCACCCAATTTCTGATTCAGGTTGGTGTTGTATTTTTATTATCATTGTAAAAAATAATCTTAACATTATCTATCTCACATTAAACACTTGAGCCTCTAGTGATATGGTGTCATCATTCCTTAGAAAACAATGTATTTAAGCATGTGTACAAATGGTTAAAGTTTGTATTCTACAATAAAATAAGATGTGGTCATTAAAGCTTCACTGAAAACATACTAGGAAAAAAAACAACTGGTGCTTCTAACACAAAATGCAAAATGGCCACAAACTGGGTCAAAGTTAAAAAAAAAAAAATCAATGCCCAGGTTTTCATACCTGTGTAACGTAAGGGACCACTTACTTTATTCTTAAGGGGTTCATTCAGATCAAGAGTTGGATTTATGGTTATGAGAAAGGTACACCTTTGCTCCTATAGGTAGATGAGTCATTTTAAAAAGGCTGTTAGAATATTATAGAGTAGAAACAATTTATCATTCTCTTCCAATTATGTATTAAATTTTTAACTACAAAGCAGAATCATAAAACCTTAGAAAGTGAAGGGAGTTTACAATTTTAACTCTTTGAGGTTTTCCAACATATGCCATATGGAAGACCATTTGCCACCAGAACATAAAACTAGTTTTTATTTTTCAAAATTTAAGGGTAACAACATGTTTCATAATGAGTTGTATAATAAAAGAGTATAATTAATGGTAACCGAACTATCTAACAAAGGGGTTTAAATGGTCTTGTTAAATAACTGTATTTATGATACCCAATAATTGTACAGGGCAGGTTCCATCCAGTTAGTAAAAGAACAGATGGCAGTAAACTAAGCTGCCTTCTTAACAACCCAGTTTTAACCACTCTCCAGAAGCACCAGCATGCAGACGCACAAAGATGTCCGAAAGTTGGCTCACTTTGGATTGTTTGTATCTGGCTCCTCTGCGTTAAACCTGTATGCACTCAGCAGTGCTCTCTCTTGAACTCCAGTAATTGAAAATCAGAATTTTTGGTAGTGATGGAGAAAGACACGTCATTCTCCAGTTAGGCATGATGTAACCTGGGAGGCATGAGCTAGAGCAATGGGAAATTGGCTGAAGCCTAGCAGGCTGTTTTGCGATTTATTCCCCAAGATGCTTATGTGAATCTCTTTAGATTTGAAGGTTATTTTCTTTCATTTCTCATAATGATGCAAGCAGGGAATCACTCATGATTTACGCTAGAGAACAGATTTAGTCTAGATGGTGTTGAGAGTTTTTAAAACCTTGAGTTAGGAAATGGAGAGGGTTCACTGCTAAATGTGGAAACTTAACCGTCTTATAGAAAAATAAAAGGCTAATGGCAAATGTCCATGTGAATAACAATTTTTAATAGAGGCAATAGCATAATTTTATATTTCTAAGGTAAAACACCTCTATTATCTAATTAACTTACTTTTTTTACAGATTTTTTTTTAGGGGAAGCAATAATGAAGTGAAATTGGTAAACGTGTGAGTGTCTATCATTGGCTAGAGAATTAGAAGAATTAAGTGTCTACCATTTATTCTTAATCTAATGGCTACTTAGTTTAATTGATTCTACCAGAGACCCCCTAATCCATTGAAGTACTACAGTAGGAAAACAAATAAATAGTTTTGAAGTGAAAAAAATAACTATAAACTATTCACAACATACAGCTGCCCTAACAACTCCGTAAGAGTAACAACTTTTTAGGTTGAAATATAAACATGAACTAGTTGATTATGATAGATATTGACTGGTTTGCAGTCATATAGAACTTGACTTGAAAAAAGAAACTAAGCACATACATCCTTTTACATCAAGCTGCAGATGTCAAATTAAAAAAATATAATCAATGTGTTTAGGCACAACAGCAGAGTGTTTAGGAGCTCCTGAAAAAAAGTCCTAAGTATAATATTAAATTTTATGGACTCAAAAAATATATTCCAAAAATATCTTCATTTACAGAGAAGATCAATGAAATATTGACACATTAATTGATTTCACCAAAATGACCCAGTTAGTTAATAACAGAGGGGAGGTAAACAGATTTCAGTTTTAGGCTAACAGTAGCTTGCTTCATGTTAGGTTATTCATGCAAAGGATGCTCTAAAAGGCTTTTTTTATAATTTTTGCAGAAAATGGCCACGGCCCGTAATATTGGAACATTTCTTGGAAGATAAGAGAATGGATACCACTTAAAGGTGACAGTAAGAATAAGAGCACCATTGAAAGCAGTTTAAGGGCAATTTATAACATTGCTAGTAAATTAAGTTTAATTAAAAGTCCTCGTATTTTATAAGTGAGAACTTTAACATGGTACATACACCAAAACTTCTTGTTCTCTTTCTCTCTTTTCTTCCACACACAGTTATCAATTTCTGGGGAAAAGGGAACAATTCAGAAAACTCATTCTAGAACTCGATAATAGCCTAGAAGCTACTGCTTGTGTCTGACCCACTTGCACTGAGGAGCACTAATTCAGGCTGTGGACTGGACATACTGCTCAATCAACCTCTCTCCCAGCAGTGAGCATCCCTCCCCGCATTTTACCAGAAGAAAGAGAATTGAGTAGAACAGAAAAACAAGCTAAGCTGAAGGCATATTCTATAAAACTATTTAATGAATGTGTTACTAGTTAAAAATGGAAGGTGTGCAAAGGACCCATAGAAGTGTAGACCTACCATAATTAGATAATATTAGTGAAATCATGAGGATGGGAAAGAAATTCAAACAAATCCAAAATGGCAAATATTTCAAACAACGAATTTGGCTTTCAGGCAAAGAATGAACTGTACATATGAGCTGACTATACTCACTCATTCAACCAGTAACAGTTTATTTAGTATTTCCATGCCCAGACCTGGTGCAAGACACACTGGGGGAAATGGAATAAGCCTAAGACACATTTTCTGTCACCAAGAAATTTGCAATCTGGTAAAAGGCAAAACTAAAATAAGTTACGTGATTTGAGAACAATTAAATATGAAACTATTGGGCCTTGGCTGCTAATGTGTAAAAGGATTAGAAGGAAGAACCCATCTGGGTGGCAGCTGGGGATTGTTGGATAGGATTTAAGGGGATGAAAGGGAGGGGAAGAATGGGATGAACTGGCAATGAGAGGGGATTTTTATAGATATGATCATATGACTACTCTAGGGGAAAATGTGTGTTGTGGAGAAATAGAAAAATCTGTACAGGAAAGGCAGGATTATGGAGAATTAAAAGTCAGATGGAGCAGTTAGGGCTTGATAGAGTAGGCAAGGAGGTCATTTAGGTTTCTGAGCAGATTGAAGCCATCAAAATAGTAACAGCTGAGCTTTGGAATGATATAAAAGATGGATTAGAAGGACAAGGAAGCACTTGGGGCAGAAGAATTGGTCAAGGGCTTGTTGCAGTGTTAAACCTGAAATGAAGAAGATGTTGGGAATGGAGAGAATGGGGCAACCTCAGAAGCCACTTTGAAAAAGGAAATAGCAGCATCTGGTGAGATATAATGGAAGAAGAATGAAAAATAGTTTTTAAATTACTCTAAAGTTTCTATCTCAAGAAATTCAAAGACTTACGGTGTCACTAACAGAAACTGGTTAGCTAAAGAAGGGAATCATTTGGCAAGTGGAAAAGGTAACCAGTAAAACTGTGCATCCTGTTGGCAGCTGTTGAAGCAATGGTGTATCCGTTGGGAATGTTCTCAGACAGCTGGAGATATGTTTAGGTGAGTCCTGAGATAAATGATTTGGAAGCCAGAACATGAAGAATATAGAGGGAATGGCTGAACCAAGAAAAGATCAGAGACTTGAGGATACCAAAAATCAGAAGATGGACAGAGAAATTAGAAACATTAAAACAGAATGGCTCCATCAAAGAAGAAAATTGGAAGAAATGAGAATAGAAGGTAAGAGAAACCTGAAAGAAAGAGTTACAAAAGGAAGGTAGTTTAGTATAAAAGTCACAGCAAAGTCAAGGGTAATGAGTACAATGGACTCAACCTAGAGGTTGTTGCTGACCTTCGTAAGAGCAGTTACAACAGAGTGATGACACAGGCTAGAATGCAGGCATCTAAGCATGAAAAGGATGAATAGGAAACAAAGGTGATGGACAAGCCATATACTCAGTGGGTTTTTACTTAATGGAAGAAAAAGGATTGAATGGTAGCAGTCATAAAAAATAACTATAGAGAACTTATTATGTGCTAGGCACCATTCTAAGTGTATAATATTTATTTAGCCTCACAACAACCCTATAAGGCAGCTACTACTACTATCCCCATTTAACAGATGAGAAAACTGAGACAGAGAAGTTAAATGACTGCATTAGGTCATGCACTTAGTAAGCAAGAGATATGAACCCAGGCAGCTCTAATTCCAGAACCTTAGAACTCTGAACTGCTTTGCTAGGCTTGCTTTTCAAGCAAGAAGACAAAGATGGACAAATATTGACTAACACAAGGTTTAACCAGATGAGACTAAAGCATATCTGAAGGCAGAAGGGAAAGAAAAGGGAAGACTGAAAAATGCTAGGAAATAAAGAGGATAAACTGGGGTAGAGAGAAGGGGATGGGCCCAGGAGATCAGGGAGAAGGTGCACTTTGAGCTGTGGAAACCTCTGAGATCCAAAGCAGGTAACATTTACACATGTTACCTGGGTGCCCATCAGTATCAGTGTCTGGGTCAGGGCGGGGAGCAGTCACTTGCCTGCAAGGCTTCATGGAGGTTGCCATTGTAGTCTATGATCTCGGTGGCTCCTTGATCACCCTTTTGGCCAGGTGGACCCTATGAAAAAACCACCCAAGGGAAAATCAGAAGGTTAGGCTGGGATGTAAAGGGGACTTGCAAAAACAGAAATAACAACATGCGTCTCTCTCTGACCATCAATTTCCTAGTAATGCCTACCTGCAGTTTTAGAATAAATAATCATGTTCAAATTTTGTTCTTGTTTCAAAGAAGACAAACCATTTCTAACTTCCTGTCTGTGCAGGTTAAAGATATGAAATGTGATAAAACAGAGACACGATTCAATCTCTGAAACTGTTTTCTGAAAATTATAAAATATAGGCTCATCTGCTTTGACTTGCAAAATTTGTGGGCTTTACCCATATTTATTAAAGCAACCCTTGACCTCCTTCTACTCATCTACACCTCACAGATTACTCCTCATTCTTTAAGAAGATAGAACACAGTTTTGTAGGAAATGCTTGATTTGCCAACAGAAATAGAATTTCATTAAAATTAAACCAAATAGGGAACAAATATTTTTAAGATATTTAATATTTTAAGATTTTAAATATTTCTACCCTATTCACTTTGCCACTGAATTCCCATTAGTTATGAAGGTAGTCAACTAATTCCCTGCCTGGGTTTTAAAAAGGCTTTTAAAATATATGGGCTATTGCTTTTTAAATAATTGAATTAATTGAAAAATGGAAAGTTTTATTAGCTGGATGGCTATGGGCTTGCTTATTTAGCAGAAAGAGAAGTAGAAAGAGTTTGTTAGACCTTCCTGTGGAACTTCTTCTAGATGTTGAACCTACACATTCATTGCTCCTGGTGACCAAAATAAAAAATAAAATGAAAGAGGGGGGTAGCAGGAGTAATTACGGTAGTCTACCTCCAGGGCGATTATTGGGTATTTTTAGTCCAGTGTCTTATGAAAAACCACATGGATACATATGTCAAATCTGGGCTTGCAGGGACCAAAAGCTTAGATGAGATTCACACTCACCCTCGGTCCCAGGGCTCCAGAGTCCCCTTTGTCTCCACGATCACCCTTTCCCCCATAAAAAGGGAAAAACACATAATTAGCAGTGGCACCAACATCTAGAAATATCTCAAATCTAGGGATATATTTAATATAATATAATATAATGGCACCTTTAAAGTGAACTACTGAAGTGAAAAATAACAACTAGAAAAACAATAACAACTGACATGGCAAAATGCATCTTTAAGTTGCATCTTTGAGTGAATTAAAATTCTCCTTCAGGTGGCGGAGTATCTTGGAACAACAATATATATGGTAACTTTCTCACTAGAAATCTTCCAGAACAAAGTGGTTTCTATAACACCCAGAGTAAGCTTTTACATCTCAGGTTGAGCCATATTTGCCTTTATGTGAAGAGATCTGGGGCAAGGGGAACTAGAGCCAACTTATTGGGTTGTCTGTTCTCTGAGAAGTGCAGATAACTAGGAGAGCTCATTCTGGAGAGATTTAGGAGGGAAAGTTCATCAGCGAGCCTCCTTCTGATGATAAGGATCTAAGGAAAAGGTTTTCTAGTGGTATAGGCCTTATAACGCTCAGAAGGTGCTGGAGTGGACAGGAGCTGGCTGGAACAGGTTGGCAGGGCTGCAGGTCACGGGCAGGGCAAACCTGCCTCTGCCTTTTTTTTCAGTACAACATGAAAACTCTCTAAATTTCCATTTATGATGTTATTACCCCACGTGGAGAGGCTCCAGGAACAGTCCAAGCATCAAACTCCACATGCATCACTCTGAGGCAATACTCAATATTCTCAGAAGTCTAAACAGAACCTTTAAACGTGAGTAGATTTGAAGGTTCTTTAAAATAGCCTTAAATTTACTGATCCTCTTCCTAAATGGAATTCTAAGCATTTTTAATATGTCTTTCTACCTATTCCTATAAACTGGGTAAGGACCAATGAAGGTAGCAGGAAAAGGGATTAAAGTTTTTCTGGTGGTTTCCTCATTTTGCACCCATTATTCCATGTTATTAGCTAACAGCATCTTAAATAACGTGTCTTCTGTCAACAGTGCACAGATAATTGTGGATACTGTAAAGAACATGATAAAGGAAAGAATTGCACTTGGTGGTAAAATTTTTAATGCAATGAAGGAAGTGAACTAACTTAAAAGCAAAACATAATTTGAACATTTATTACAAGGATAGCCAGGAAATAAAAAAATTAAATTATACCATAAATAATTTAAATTAAGTAAAACACCGAATTTTTTCCAAAGCAGCTATTATGAAACAGAAATACAACTTCTCTTACAGAATAGTCTGAAGCACAAGAACACATAGAAACAAACAAGACAAAACTGATGAATTTTTTTGTGATATCATCATAAGAATGAATTTATTGCTATCCCAGTGTGTGAAAGAATTTAATCTCAAACACGATTCTCTGAGGAAGAGGCAAAAGGTACAGCTTTTGAAGTCCTCATGTTACATTAAAATGGTTACCCGTTTACTAACCTTTGACCCCTTTGGGCCTCTAGTTCCTGATTCACCTTGTTTCCCCTATTATAGGAGAATGTGAAGATGAAAAAGAGAAGATGACAGAGGAGATAAGAAGAGAAAAAAGAAATTAGCAGTGACTCAGAATAATGAAGAAAAATGGAAAAACTTTAACTACCTCGATATATGGTTCTATATCATAGCTATTGTAACACTACACATAAGGTCAGCTGACCCTTGAATGACATGGGGTTCAGGGGCACTGACCTCATATGGTCAAAAATCCACTTTTGATTCACCTAAAATTTAACTATAAATAGCCTACTGTTGACCAGAAGCCTTATCGATAACATAGACAGCCAATTAACACATATTTTTTATGTTATATATAGCATACACTATATTCTTACGAACATGTAAGCTAAAGAAAAGAAACTGTTTTTTTTCAAATTGCTGCAAACCTCCAAGTACTTTTCCAATACATTTATTGAAAAAAATCCACATATAAGCAGACCTGTGCAGTTCAAACCCATGTTGTTCAAGGGTCTGCTGTGCTGTCATATCATTAGTCTATTCCCTGGTCTCTCTATGGTCCTACACTCCATTACAATTCTGAAGACTGCCCACCTATCAGTGGATGGGAAGAGTAGTGTGAATAAGTCTCATTAGTCTCAAAATTGTTTTCATGAATTTTTCATCAAAGAATAAATAATTTCCTGTGTCTCTTGGATAGGTTACTAAAATAAAGTGTTACCATATTAGTTTGCAGGAAATTTAAAATAATAAAGATTGAAAGTCAAATAAATCTTTAGCTCTAATATCTTCAAGGTGTTGCACACCATCAAGTTACTGCAGAAACGAACACACCATGGATCAACATTTTCCTCAGTAAGTTTTACTATACACTGAGTGATAGTGTGTTAATATGAAGTATCTCCCCCTTTACATTTGGATAAGTTATTAAATATGTTCGTGGAATAGCATAGAGTAAACTGGAAAGGTTGAGTTGTAAAATCCCCTTTGAAAAGAACTTATTGGTATACATTTCAATAAACTATTTGTGATTTTGGCTGTTTTAAAACCTGTTGAAGAATTTTGCTTTAATTTCATGTTCTAAAGTAAGTGGCACAAATTTACAAACCACAGGATGTTACTTTCCAATGCAAGAATAACTGACCTTTGGTCCAGGGGTCCCAGGCTCCCCTCGCTCCCCTCTTCCAGGAGGCCCTGCCTCCCCACGTTCACCCTGCCACAAATCAGAAAACAAATAAATGGCAACAGCCCCTCCCCAGCCCTCAGGCTGGTCCTTGTAAACTGAGTTGAATAAAATCAAAGAAAGAAGAGAGTTACAATTTATTTATCATGTGTCCAGCAGTGAATTAAATCTCAACACAGATTATCTCATTTAATAATCATAAAAATTATTCAATGCTTGTATTGTCATTCCCATTTTAAAGACAAGGAAATGGTTTGGTAAATGCCTGTCAGATGTGTGTGTTGGTAGGGAGAACGACCTTTAAGGGGAGTTGATAAGGGCCATCATACTTTGAGGCAGGCATGGACATAGCTTTCATTCTGCCAGCACTTTTTAAGATCTACTGGGAAGAAGCATGGTAAAGTGGTTAAGTGCCTGGCTTTGTAATCGGATATCCTGGATTTTAATTCTGGCTCTGTTACCAGTTCTGTGTTCTGGGATGTTAGTTAAGTTCTGAAAGCCTGTTTCCTCTGTAAAATGGAGAAAATTATAGTACTGATCTTGTAATTTGTAAAGTACTCAGAATAGAGCAAGATACATAGGTGTCACAGCTTTTTACTGTGTTCATGGCACTACAAACTAAGAACATGGCCACTGTCCTCAAGGAACTAGTGTTCTAGTTAAACAAGATCCACATGAACAAAATATTTAAGAATTATGGAGCAAAGTAAGGCTATATGTGAGAGAAGATGAAGTCCCAAAGGGTTCTGAATGGTCCAGATCAATTTCCTGGAGGTGAAACTTGAGTCCCATCCTGAGGATGGATGGGTAAGGTGATTTTATAATCACTGTTTACAATGGTGCTATTGATGAGTGCAGGAGCTGCACAAAACACTTTACATGCAGTATTTTATTCAACCCTCAAGAAGAATGAGAAAGGTCAGTATCCATACTCAATGCATGAGGAAATTGGAGCTCAGAAAAATTGCCCCAAATCACAAAGCTTTTAAAATGGGAAAGCTGTAATTTAAAACTGATTGTGCTCAATCTTCAATTTTTTGCAAAAATATTTCTGTATGTAAATCTTTTGCATATTTCTGGTCATTTTTCTTAAGACAAATTCTTAGTTGGGGAATTGCTGGGTCAAAAGTATTAACATTTTAAAAGCTTGCCAAATGGCTCTCCAGGAAGGCATTGCTGTTTTAACCCCCCTGAACACAGAGCAACGTCTGGCTTCCTGCATGGTGGGTAGATTTCAATAATCAAAAAGGTTTGGAATTCAGACTGGTGATAAACATGTTTATGGATGAGAAAATGTGAGGATGGAACCCTGCTCACTGAAGGAACCAATCATCTTGGAAAGGAGAAGAAAATAGGACTGGACCCATGATGGGTGAGGTTGGGCTTTAAATTCCAAGATCTTTATCTGCATCATGCCCACTTTGGGAAGCCTTTGTAGTTTGCAGGGCAGGTGAAATAGATGAGGCAAGGATTAAAGACCACTAGTTGGTTTTTCAGCATGAACTTAGAAGAGTAGGTGGGAAAATGGAGAGGATGGGAAAAGAGCAAGGGACCTGACTGGACATAGGAGATGGAAAAGATGTTTCAGAAGAGATTCTTCTGGGGATTAGACACTGAAAGCTTCTGTTGGTATATAGAATTTTTATTTTTTAAAAAACAAAATGTACTACACTTGGTGCTTCTTTTAATATTTTACAGAAGAATTCTAAAATAGTAACTATATACTTATTTTAGAGAAAAACAAAAACCTTAGAAAATCATTGGTCTGTAGCATATCACAGGAGTGGAGTCTCTACATGTTTACCTGGAATCATTTTTTTACCACAATGCCCCTAACTAGTTGCTTATCACTCTTTGGAGTCATACTGTTTATGTTTTCTTCCTTCTCTCCTTCTTCCCCTTCTCTCACACACTCTGGAATGTAAACTAGGAGAGTAGGGACTGTTTTTGTTGCATTTACTCTCCATTCTCAAATACTATAAAAATGTTTGACAAAAAAAAATGTGTTGTATTAATGAATAAACAGCATTGTTCAAAGTATTCCAAATTACTCATAATAAAACCCCATTTCCTTAGACTGACATAGGTCTCTCCCAGGCACTGATATAGAAAGTGAGGGAACAGCAGCATATAAACAGGTTTTTAGATGCTATTATCCATCTTCCTTCATTATGATCTCTCTTCATTGTGTTGGTGGTAAAAAATGCAGTGTTAGTTTACTTTTTACATCTGGATCTAGTGGTATACACCCCGACTGCCTACACAACTGGAAAAGGACTGGTGTTCAGCTGAGAGAGATTTTTAAAATAATCATGACTTCTCCATTATGATACCAAAGTCATGTCAGATGGGCAATTCAGCTGAAAATCAACTTCAAAAGATTGTCAATAAAATGAATTTCTTATCCACATCCTTTCTTGTGGAAATACAAAACAGGTAGAGTACATTCTGTGCTTTTACTGGGAGTTCAGAGTAGTATCTGTTATTAAAGTATCTGGTCTATAACATCAGGCTGGATTCTTCATGAACAGTAATTAATGTTGATTTTATGACTTTACATCTGGATTTTTTTGAAACTGTGGAATAATTTAAAATAAATGAACTAAAATGATATTTAAGTATAAACTCCATTCTCTACTGCCTGTGTTTCTTCTATTTTCCCTTGTTTAGCAAACAAAATGACACAAACACTTAGAGATCTAAGTCATGGCTGGTTCTCTCCAGTACTGACCAGGTTTCCCATTTCTTTGTGCTTATCCATGAGGCTCCTTCTTTCGTTACCTGGCTGTGAGGCTGCAAGCTGAATAAACACAATGGTTCTTAAATGAACAGCGAATGCTCATTATTCTTTTGCTTTCTCTCTTTTTATTCCAGAAAGTGCATTTCTTGTGTGAATCTGTTCAGGCTAAAACAGGCATTCCTCATATTTTGTTAATAAGCCTGACAGCTCATTATGTGAAAAAAAAATTGCTTGAGAAAACTGCAATTTTGCATAAATTCGACTGGGTTTCAGTCCGCCTTAGGCCACACATAGTTTCCATTTACTAGGATTACAGTTATTTTCTCTTGATCAGCGGAAATGAGGACCCCTCTGTCAGAACAGACCATGAACATATTTCTCTAGCTCTTGGAAATCATTCTGGCTTATTTCTGGTGAATGCAATAGACATTGAGGCAAAGACTAGTATGGTTTAAAAATAAAAGAATGCAGTTTGATCTAATTTTGTCCCTTCTTTGATTCATGAGTCTGTCATGAGCGAAGTTCCATCCTCAGAGCTGTACCTTTTTATGTCTTACTGGGCAGATAAAAAGAGAACTATGGGCTTAACTATACTTGTAGCAACATAATTTTTTATATGGTGGTATATAGATTTTGCTTTTAGGGCCCTCTCTACGGTTGCCAGGTGAAGGATCATGAGATGGTTTTCATTTCAGAACCTTTCTGCAGACGTTATTCAGGATGGAGCCTTTTGGGATGAGGCACTTAGGAATCTATATGACATCAGTTCTTGCCTTTGAAATCTAGGGAATGTTGGGAGAATAGCAATAAAAGCTTGATTTACAAGTATGCCCAAAAATCGGTGATAAGGAGCAGGAGTTAATGAGGTCTCTCTCTCCTCTCAGAATCCCTCTACTTTTTCATATGGCCAGGAGACTAATAGCATCCTATCAATTTGGGGGACAACAGAAACAACCAATATATTCCTCCATCCTGTTGTTTTTCCCAAGGCTTTCTGGAATTAACTTCCTATTACTTACTTAACATGGCATTCCCAGTAGAAGTGTTGGTAATGGGTGACTGGTTGCTTTAGTTCTCTATGCAAAAATATCTGATCACCTAAATAATAAAGTCACTCCACCTCTTTTTCAACATAATGGATTAAAATTATATGACAAAAAATTTCAGAAAGAAAATGAAGGAAAAAAGACTCTGCTTACCTTTGTTCCTGGTAACCCTGGTAAGCCTGGTTCTCCTTGAGGACCAATGAAACCTGGTTCTCCCTTTAAAAAGATAGGCATATGAGATTATTATTCATTAATAGTAATTAAGTAAAGTCGAACTGATTTCTCTCTACTGGAATTTTGCTCCTTTAATTGTATACAACTTACTTACTGAGATCCATTTACTGACTATAAAATTAATCAGATTTGGTTTTGATCAGTGAAAATACTTTGAACAAAACTTTGCAGAAACTTTAGAAGGTCAAAGAGATAAAGAAACCAGATAAATTCTTTATAATTTCCTTTCTCATCTTTTGTCCAGTGTTTCTTATCATTTATCAAATTAAGATCCATTTTGTTTGGGTGGGTGTGGGAGGTAGACTGGAAGACAGGCCTCATTGATCCTGCCTCCTAGTATTCCTGCCTCTATACAGTCCCTCTGTTAGAGAGTAGACTGGATTTACTGACTCATATCTAACACACAGATATGGCAGAAGTAGCGAGATATCACTTTTGAGACTAAGTCATACAAAGACTATGGCTTCCATCTCAGGGGCTCTTTCCCATAATCTCTTACTTGGATTACTTGCTGTGGGGAAAGCAATCTGCCATGCTGTGAGCAATCGTATGGGGAGATGCTCATAGTGAGGTGTGAGGTCTGCCAACAGTGATATATGTGAGCTTGGGGTGGAGGCTCCACCCCAGTAGAGCCTTCAGATGAGACCACAGACTTACTGACAGCTTGACTGAATCCTTATGGGAAACACTGAACCAAAGACACCTAGCTGAGCCATGCTCAAATTCCTAATTCTCCAAAACAGTCAGTCAATTGTTATTTTAAGCTACTCCAGTTTTGGGGGTAATATGGCAGGCAGCATAAATAACTGATAGAGTAGATGTGGCTAGGGAAGAGATTCAGGAATGTTCAGCATGAAAAGAAAAATACCTCTCCTTGCCATACCTCTATAACTCTTCTCTACTTCTCCACTACCTGGAGGAAACCCAGTATGGTGTAATAAAAAACATATATGTTCTTATTCCTGGTTCTTGCATGGAGCTCCTAAAACCCTTGGAATTTCCTGAGTCATGAAAGTAACAGGAATGCCTTTTGTTATTCATAACAAGCCCCTTTCAAACATGCCATAGTTTATGTTAATGAGGTGACTCTTGGCAGGCCCAGACAGCCTGCGGATGCGGGGTGTGACAGGAAGTCTGGCCTTTCCTTTTTTCACCATCTCCAGAGATGGGACAGGGGCTGGAGATGAGTTCAATCACCAATGACCAATGATGTAGTCAACCATGCCTATGTAATGGAACCTCCAATTAAACCCCTCAACAGTGGAGACTAGAGAGCTTTAAATTGATGAACACATCCATGTGCTGGCAGGAGGGTGCACCCCTGCTCCAAGTGAACAGGGGCTCCTACACTCAAGACCCTTTTGACTTGACCCTATGTACCTCTTTATTTGGCTATTTTTATATTTTATAATTAACTGTAACAGTAAGTATGGTATTTTCCTGTGTTCTGTGAGTAATTGTATCAAATTATCAAATGAATGGGGGTGGAAGTGGATGGTTGTGAGTACTCTTTAATTTGTAGCCAATTCAGACAGAAGTGCAGGTAATGGGGGGATGAGAACTGGGGACTGGGGTCTGAAGCAAGGGCAGATTTGTGAGAGATGGAGCCCTGAGGAGTCTCAGGCTGTCCTCAAGTAGTTAGTGTCATAATAGGACTGAATAACAGGACGTGCAGCTGGTGTCAGAGAATCAGAGAACTGGAGAACTGGTGTTGGAAAAGACTCCTTGTATTGAATTTGGTGTCAGAAAACACCAAACGATCAGTCTTCACATTTTTTTTAATATTCATAAAGTTTAATTTTTTTAAGACTGTGAGCTCAACTGTAAGAGCCTAACTTCCTAAAACTAGAGTGAAGTGTTATAGCCAAACCTGTAATGGCTCTGTTTCTGCATTTCCTGTCCTCGCCCACCCTCCTCACCGCACCCGACCCTCCCACCTCTACTCTTTGGATTATTTCTGAAGTTGTTAATGTTGTTTGATATATTTGATTTTTCCTAAGGTAGCAATATTTCAACATTTGTTTCTTGATACTTGGAGTTAAGCAGGAAGATACAGACAGGATGTTTAATAAGAAGTGTTAAA
Organism: Manis pentadactyla; assembly: GCF_030020395.1. Taxonomy (NCBI): domain Eukaryota; kingdom Metazoa; phylum Chordata; class Mammalia; order Pholidota; family Manidae; genus Manis; species Manis pentadactyla. Next base: position 91,626,512 of record NC_080023.1, read on the forward strand.
ATGTCATCAAATATTTTTGAAATAAGTGAGTTTCTAAAACATGCTATATAAAACCTTATTAATGCTTTAGGTTTCCCATTGTGAAATTTCTTTAACTATATTCCACCTGTCCCATCCCTACATGTAATGTAAAGGAAAATCTGAACAAATAATTTTGCATGGATCTCCTAGTACTCTAAAGTGAAAATAAATTATATTCTTAGAAATTAATAATGACCATTCCACTTCTTGTAAAAGAGTCTGACTTGTTATTTTAAAGGAATACATTTACTTACAAGTAAGACATTTCTCCCAATTAAATCACATATACAAATACATAAATGTTCTCTCTCCACCCTCAAGAAAAAAATCTGTATTAAAGTCAATGCATATCATTAGTGACTTACTGTCATGAAAATATAATGAAAGTTAATAGTTTGAAAGTTTACATGCAGACAAGACTCTTGCACATCTTCAAGTAGAAATAAAATTATCTCACTGTTTAGCAAAGCATATAGAAGCACCATTAAAGTATACTAGTAAAGAAGAAAGGGTAAATGTTGCAAAAACATATTTCTTATTCAGGTTAGTGTTTAGTTTATAAAAAGATGAAGCATGCAGTTTCATAATTTACAAATAAATAAATATGGCTTTGGGACCTCAGTGACAAAAATGTCGCATCTCTCTTTTTAAAAAAAAGAACAGATATGAAATTCTCCTGAACGTGTACATGAAGTTCCTTTACATAGAATATTCAGGGGAAAATTTTTATTTTCAGATATAAAATTAGCAATGCATTTAACAGTCACAACAATTTTAGCACTGGCTAATTTTAAAGGCTTTGAATATGTTTAGTTGTACCTTATCATGACACTCCAAGAAATCATCTATCATACTGATACATTCACTTCTTATTTCGAGGGGAAAAATAGCATACATAACTTTAGGATGATAGTTTTATGTTTATTTAATTTCAGAGCTCTCAATCCCTTTAGAGACGTTATCTCCATTCCCTCTGTGTCTTGGCAGAAAGGGGAGGAAACAGTCATTGGTTTCTTCTCTGGCTCAGGCTTGAAAGACAATTGTTGGAATAAATAAGGCATAAACAAAACTTGTTTTTGAGCTGCCTGGGCTGTTTTTAACCTTCCTAACCTTATACCAAGGGCTCTCAAAGTGCCTTTCATTTACCCTTATTAGTGTACAGAATAGGAAGACAGTAGAAGTTCACTGACAGGGCTTCAGAGTCCACATTTCATCTATCTTAAAGAAACTACCACTTGTAGAGCTTGCAGTAGTATCAAAAAAGAATATGAAATTTCTTGTAATTTTACGAAAAGGTTATTAACTCTTCCCTTGTCCAATTATATATTTGTTTGAGGCTGTTTTTTCTTTATATACGTCAACCAAAACAACAAATTGCAACAGACTGAATGTAGAAGCAGATATGAGAATCTAGCTGCCTCCTATTAAGCCAGACATTAAAGAGATTTGCCAAAAAAAAATAAATTGTGTGTGTGTGTGTGTGTGTGTGTATGTAAACAATGTCACTCTTCTTGCTATTTTTTGTTCTGGAAAATCAGTTATATTTCATAAAACATATTTATAATTAACACATAATGGGTTTTTTAAATTTCTCAGTTTTAATTTATAATACAAAAAATATCAGTAGCTACAACCTACATAAATGCAATGTCATTCAATCCTAATTTTTAAGTGTGTAAAGGGATTTTGAGACCAAAATGTTTGAGGACTGTTGGCACAAAGGTACAGAATTGAGTTAAAGTCTGGCTTTGCTAGATGGAACCCTAAGGTGTCAAATAATAGAATATTCTGGCATCATTAAAGGGTGGTTTAGTCAAGACTTATTACATGATAATGTAAGTAAAGCACTTAAGTGCTGTTTTTAGAATAATGTAAGTGAACCATAAATGTGTATTATCATTGTAGCCCTGATCTTAAGACTCAAAAATGATAGCTACTATCATCACCATCATCATTATCACCATCATCACCATCACCACCACCATTATCACCATCACCACCATCACTACAATCACCACCATCATCATCACCACCACTACCACTGTCACCATCACCATCACCACCATCACATCACCATCATGATCACGATCACCACCATCACCACCATTTTCACCATCACCACCATCACTACAATCACCACCATCATCACCATCACCACTACCACTATCACCATCACCACCATCATCACCATTACCATCATCACATCACCACCATCATGATCACGATCACCACCATCACCATCACCACCACCATTACACCATCACCACGATCACCACCACCACCATTATCACCATCACCACCACCATCTTCACCACCATCACATTGTTAATAGCCCCAGCAGTAACACTACAGGCAGTATTACATCCTCTCTGTAACTAGCTGGTGACATATGAGGTGATTTCCTGTTCCTTTACAACCTATATGGGGCTATACTCAATGCTTCAACTTCTTTCAAGAAGTAGCCCTGCATTTAAATTTTCTCATGTGAATATAGCATCACTTTATGAGAATATCCATCTGCCAGAGCATTTAGTATTACAAACCCAAAGTGTGTAGGGCAGAGGAGACAGGTTTATTAAGAATGAGTTTTCATCTCATGAGGAAGGGAAAGAGAAAGTGGTCATTCCTATTGAATTTCCCTAAATAAATGTAACCCATAAAAAAAATCTTGCCTCTTTGACATGGACTGATGTAGAGCTTAAAGGTTCAAGAATTTCCTGAAATGTTTAGAAAGGCTATGACAACCTATGTTTCTATAAATACTTTTTAATGTGATAAAAAAAATAGCAAGTGGTTATTCTACTATAGTAACAATTCTAGTGAACCAGGATAGAGGAAGGAGACTTGGTCATGTGAAGGTAACAGAAAGCACCTGAATTAGGATTTAAACACAAAACACTTTTGGGAAACTGTCTTTGGAGTGAATCAGATTACACAAAAATTAGGTTACGTAAGTTTTCAGGGCAATAAACAGGAGGGCTACAGTGATAACAAACATTTATGGTTCACTTACGTTATTCTAAACTGTCTGTATTGGACTATATAATGAGTGATCCTTGGAGCTATTTGTACAAATCTCATTTAATCAATGGGAAATAAGAGATTGTTAAATTGGAAATAATTCACATGTATTTGTTGGAGTAAACAAGGTGGGGGAGAGATGCAGTAGAGGAAATGGGAACTGTAATGGAATTAAGCTCTTACATTACTTTTAATGAAGGAACAATTAAACCTGGAGCTGTTTTTCTTCTTCCTTTTTACAAGGCAATTACATGAATTAGAAAATTCAAATTATAATTTCAATGAACATTTTAGGAAAATCATAGGACTGTAAGGCAGAGCTCCTTTGAAAAGGGCAGATGCTGGCCGTCATAACCAGGGAAATGTGGAATTTATAGGTAAACAGCAAGGCAGATAGCTCTACCACTGAAGTGGAAACAATAAAACATGACGTTTTCTGAAACAATGTTAATCTTTCTGGTTTCTGATGTGTTAGTGCTTTTCTTTTTAATGAACACAAAGTCTAAGAAGAATGGAGAAAAGACATAGGCTTTAAACATTGGTTTGTCATGAACACCAGGGCACCAAGGAATAATGTAAGAGTAAGTTTAGAAGAGTGTTAATTACTTCAGAGCCACTTTAATCTGTTTTTCTCTCAAGTTTCACATATATATCTTTTTCTCTCATTTCATATGTGTATTCTAAATTTTTCTCCACCTTTCTTTTTATTCACTCACCACCTCAAGTGAGATAGCATCTTAGGTTACTTTTGTTACTGTTGAGAACAAGATTGCAAAGTCAATTGGGATTCTATTCATGTCGGTCCTGTTGATCCTGTGTGGAAGGGAATCAGGAGTGAAGGCAACAGACTGCCAGCCTGAATATGTCATTGCTGGAGAAGTTAGTGCTGAAATACAGGGAGAGTAAAAAGTAAAAAGAAGGGAGAGAAGGAGGAGGAACAGTGGAGGAATGCAGGGACGGGATGAGGAGAAAGGGGGAGGAAGACAAGAAGAGAGAGGAAATAGGAAAAGGAACAAGCATCTTAAATTTTCTGTTCCTCTACCATGACCATAACAATTAAATCCAGGTTTAATCTGTTATTGTGCTGGTTGTTTTGTTTTCACTGGTCCTGGAAACATCCAACATACATTTACCCATGGGACAGACATAGAAAAACATAAACAATATAATATCTAACTCTTGAAATAAACACAGGGCTATGATTGAACTAAAGCCTGGAGGTAAAATACATACAGCACTATTTATCATAACCCTTAATACTATCTAAAATTTTAATCACTACAACACAATTAATAACTGGCAGCATAGCCTGCTACCCAGGCCAAAGGCTAACCAGAGAATACATGGTTGTCAGAGAAATCTCAGCTCCATTAGTGCTATTGTAATAAGGCAATAATACGGCATCAAATTCAAAAATGAAGAAAAGTTTGGTATGAGTTTCTGCTCTTGTCTTGGATACTGTGTCTGATTTCCTCCTGAGTTGTTTCATGAATTCTGTCCTTCGTTTATTAGCAACATTAATTAGTTAGCTCACCACCAATGAGTTCAAAAACCAGGTCTCAACACGACGAGTGTAACACATTTATTCCCTGTGTTGAGCTGATAGGAAAGAATAATAGAGTGCGATGGCTTTGGCAACTAAACTGGGATTCGAGGTGGGCAGGAGAAATGAGCTTAATTCAGGGCAAAGCACAAAACAGGCCTCCTACCAAGCTACTGGGAGCAAGCAGACCCATCTGAGAATCTGACACAGGTTGCTAATTTGAATGAAAGCTTTAAACAGCCAGGGCATATAATGATGCAAGTCTAAGGCGAATAGCTACAGCTGAAATCAAGGGCGTATCTTCTCACGACCAATTTTGGAGGGCCTAATGGTTTCACACAGATCTTTCCAATTTCAGCCACAGCTTTGAGCTGGTAATATTAAGCTCAAGGAAAATAAGTCAGAGTAATGAATATGTACTGTATTTGAAAATTATCATGGTTTTGCACCACGCAAAAAGTTCTCTTATTGATTAGAGTGTCATTATTAGAGTTCTCTTTCTCCATTTGCTTTCTCTCATAAATTAGCAACATGTACACAGAGAAATGAAGTAAACTACAAGAAGATTTCTATAGGAAGGTGGGATCTATTCATTATGTAAGATGACATGATACCACAAAGATAAGATTTCTGACTGAAGCCACTTTTGCTCAACTCATTTACTATTACTTTTTAAAAATTCAAACAGCCTATTGAGATAGCTTAACTTCTGTGTATTCTGGCCAAAAAAAAAAACCCCAGGAAAAACAAAATAAAAATACCCCCAAACAATGCAAACAATTACCATCTTTACCAACACAAAAGGATAACAAATGGGCCTTCTGTATTACAAAAACGCAAGGAAAAACCAGGAAAATCCTTAAGAGCATGACTTTTCTGAAATCTAACAATGACCATCAAGGTCTCATTAAGCCTTGGAATTCCACAATAAAATCTGGACTAATTTTTCTTAAGTCCACATTTAATACATAGCAAGAAAGTATTTCAGATGACCTTACTTTATCTTTTAAATGGCAATTGGGACAGTTCACGTAACACTCTTTTGTCAAATTTACATAAAGGATGTCCTTCATATAGATTAATAGTCAAGGTAAGAAAGGAAGAGACAGTTTCATTCACACAGAAATGCTCATCAGGTGTTTCCCTATAAACTTCCAGAACTTACCATCTGCTAAATGTAATGGTGGTCAGAAAGACCTAACTGATTAGCTCTTGCCCACAGAAAAATCTCTGGTTTTTCATTTATTACCACTTGTTTTATTTTTACAAGTCATTATCAATTAAAGCAGGAAGAGATAGTATTTTTTTTAATCTGTCTAAAAAAAACATCTGATATATCATCTTAAACCAAGTCATGTTTTCCATGATATTTATCACTCCCCAAGCAGATCCAATTTTCATTGCCTAAAAAATAGTACAACAGGGCTTAAAAAATATGATTTGCCTGGGTGCTAAAAAACATCACCAGTAATTTTGATTAATGTGTCCTGACACTGAATGCATTAGCCATACAATAATCTTCTTGCTTAAAGGCTAATTAGAATTCAAGTCAGCATGATACCTGCTTTTAAGGATTACAAGAAGAAAACTTGTTGTAATAAGAACCTCCAGGCAGCCAGGTTTTGTAATGATTGATTTGTAAAATTATTGAGGAAGAAAAAAAGAATGAGAAAGTAAGAAGAGTCTGTCCCCAAAACTTAAGGATCAAATTTGAGTACAAATTAAAACATCTTGGTGGCTATGATGAAAATGAACTATGATAGCAGGTTTATTTAAAACTTAGAAAACATACTTTTCTGATTATTTTAAAAATAGGATGACATCATGCAAGCACATTTTGGTGTATTTATTGGAGGTTTCCTTACGGCTGCTAAAAATCTCTGATTTCTGGTTGTATGAATTTCCTAATAGGACTCTTAAATTACTCAACTGCTCAGGCGCACTTTGTGCAAGCAGGAAATAATTATAAGTAACACTAACAATGTTATCCTTATAACCAGTATGTCTTTTCTTTTTTATTTTAGGAATTCATTTCATATCCTATGTTACTTCCAGAAACTTTCTTCTGCTATTTTTAAAATGTGATTTGCTGTTTCTGAGGAAGCAAGCTCATCCCCAGCAGATTTAGAAGATAAATTTCTACTAGATTACCGAACACGATAATTAATCTTAAGAGTGCCAAAGTACATGTTTCTGCCACCTGTAAAAGTTAGTCTTTATGTGATTTAGTGCCAAGGATGATTTCATGTAACAAGGGATAGTTACTGTCTCATACCCTCTCTATACTCTCTATACTCAAATTCTTGACCTGAATGTCAAATTTTCACTAATGTAGAAGCCAGAGCAAAAATACCAAATTGAGGGAAAATACTGTAAAAATTTATTTACCACCTAAATGATTTTTTTCAGATTTGTGGTATTTTTTACTGTATTACATCTCCCTACTGTATTAATATTTCTGTATTATGCAAATGTTTTCCCATTTACTTTCTGAATATGATGAGATAAACTGGTGGTCTGTGCTGAAAGGAGAAAAGCAAGCACTGAATATCTGTATTTGTTAAAAATGTCCCAGGCAATGATTTCCATCATTACATGTCCTGTTCTTGGTTTGCTCTTCCAGTGAGCAGTGTCAGGAAGGAGACTTCAACAGTACCAAGTCTTATATTCAAAACATTGTGTTCCCTCATCCTTTGTTTCTGGAATATTTTTTGATTATAAGAAAAGGGCAATAGTGTGATGTCATGTTTCAAGAGAAAGTAGGTTATCTTATGGCTCTTAAAGATAGCATTTACCCATCACTGCAAAGGAGTTTTCAGAGTTTACATCTACTGACCTGTAGAGTGTGAAAGGATTTATGTTCTCTAGGTTAAATCAATCACACAAGGAAAGATTATAAGGAACAGGTGCATAACCAATGTTTCTAATATTCTGAGCTGCTCCAACAGAAAGAGATAATAATAGCTAAAATTTATATAGCATTTATTATTTGCCTGGCAATATTTTAGGAATTGCACATTTATTAATTCAAGCAGTCTTCACAGCAGCTCTCTGAGTTACGTACAATGACAATTTGATGCCCATTTCATAAACAGGAGCACAGAAAGATTACATAACTTGTTCAATGTCATGATATAGCTTCATTAAATGGCGAGGGCTGGAAGCAGAATCTGCACACTGATGGTCTGGTGTTAAAGTAAGGCTCTTCACTGCTCTAGACTGCTTAACTACTAGAGTAATATGATCATAAAAAGGGGGTAACATATTTACATTTTTCAAAATAACTGTGGAGACATGAATTAAAACAAAATAGGAACTTTGAATCTTTCCCTTTTATGGGATATCAGGAAAGCTAGTTACAATGTTTTGTCCATGAAAAATTTATTTGAAGGCTTGTTTATAAAAATAATCTTCTGAGCGCAAACCTTATTCTGGAAGATCAATGTCTGCATGGTACATGGTGCACAATTTAATTTTCCCAGTTGAACATTCTGACACTATATGAACCATGAATGCATGAAATAGGAATTTCAAATGACTTCCACATGGAAAGAGAACTTTCCAATACTTGTGCAGGAAGCTGAAGAGTAGTTTGAAATTAAGTTGTGCCTGTTCTTAGTGACTTTTATTATGTATGCCTAAGGTATTAGCACTTTCTCTGAGTGGGACTCTGAGGTGATAGATAGATGAGCCTGCTGTCTGTATTTAGGCACTTTGCTCATTTCCTGAGAGCTGTGTGGAAAGCATGTGGATGCTCATTAGGTTTCCAACCATTCTCCTAGAGCAACAGGTGGTGGATCAAAGCTTCCCCGGTATGCCATGGCTGGGTTCCTCAAGTCTTGGAAATAATGATGGCCTTTGCATGCTCTCTGGAGTACCAGCAGATAAGAAGGAGGTGAATAGCAGCAGGAAGTATTTCCAAAGCATAAACAAACACACAAGTCTAGGAAGCTTATGAGTAATGTCCTTGCTACCACATATTCTAAATCCGTACATGGTGGTTTCCTCTCTAAATATTGTTACTCGTTCAAACTATAAAATTATGGGCAACTGTCCTGTGGTTAGCAACCTAATAAAAGTGAGGTATATAAAGGAATAAAGGACATCCCAGGCTAGTGAAGCCATATCATAAAATTATAAAGTTTTAACACATTTATAAATATCCACTGACTACTAATGACAATTTCTTAAATTGCCTCCTTTAAAAAATTATTTAATTAGACTGAGCACCTACCACATTATATGGAAAGAATATTGCTCACTACTTGAAAGAGAACAAGAAGACAAAGATAATTACACCAAAACCAGAATCTGTGATTTAAATCAAATACTGGATAGTTACTTAACAGTACTTGAAATCACATAGAAAAGTATCTCTAGTGAATATGAAAAGGCTTTTGCCAATTGATTGCTTATTGTCACTATAGTCACTAGTCAAGGTTAGAAAAACAAAGGAAAATATCACCTGTACGATCGTGACAAAATACATCTGGCAATTTCCTACAGCCGAGGAATAAAAGCATTCACTGGAGGTGGCAAATCACCACCATCTTTCTAACTTCAAAAAGTTCAAAACATTCAGAGTAGTTCACATATGGCTGGGGAAATGCTATGGGATATTTTTCATGGGTGACATAAAATAAATAAAAGATAATGACAACAAATAGCAGTAACTGAAATTTGCTTTTGGCTTTTTTGTTTTGGAGGGGAAAAACTCCCAAACCTTTACTCTTCAGTACGTTTTCTCACCAAGAAAGTGCCTAACGCTCAGGAGAAGGGAAAACTGGATTTTAACACAGCACCAAGGGCCCTGCCCGCGAGCCAGCAGGAGCGGTCAGCCCTGCTAACCTACACACACAGCTGCAGAAAACCCTGCCCCAGCACCTCCAAACTGCCTCCTTTCAAATGCTTCCCCCCTTATTTATAATGCTACCAGGTTCTTCTACACTAATGTTGAATATAATTTTCTTAAACTTGTTGTAAAAATCTATGATCCTCCAATCATTTGTAAAATGCTCTTTTTTTAATGTGTGGGAATTACTAAGGAACTGCCATAAATTAACTCTGCACTATGAAGTCACATATTAATTTTATTAAGTTATTTTTGCTAAATAGACAATGATAAGGGAATGACTTTGACTATTTAGTAAACTGCTGTCAGAGAGTGTACTTTTTCACTGAAGAAGCCAAAGACTAAAAATATACCAAAAGGACTTATCTAAGTGTCTATGATGCTAATCTAGAAACATCAAACAAAAAACAGAACCAAAATTTCTGAGTGCCAACCTGGAAGACACAGCTTTCATGTCTTTCATTTCCATATGTATATATTTCACATTTTCCTGGTTTCATTACACCAAATATACCCATAAAATATTACATATGATACCATATGATTTCTAGGAACTCAATCAAACATGTTTATTCCAAGATCCTATGATTTCATGTAACATACTCCATTAAACAGTATACACAACCCTCATACTGAAACTAGGAATTTTAATTTTAGAAAGGTCTAATGCACACCACAGATTGATTTCAAACTCTGTCAGAACAATGTAAGAGGAAATCTACCTGCATTATGTTACTCCATCAAACACTTCTAGAATTAAAAGCCAAACAAAACAAAACCTTAAAATAAGCTGATTTTAAAGGAGTAACTGCAGCTAAGGCAGTAGAACTGTAAGTCCAGTCAGGCGCCACATGAAAAATTTCAAACAATTTTTTCAAACTAAGCTTTAAGTAATTATTTCAGAAGATACATAGAAAACTTATAGGAAGAGTATATGGGGTTAAAATATTTTAGTAACATGATTTATACTTAGTAGTGAGAATTACTGACAGGAAGTAGAAGAAAAAATGTTTTAGAGGGGTTATTTTAATGAATGAACCACAAAGACAGCTGCCTGAATGTTAGATTTATGGGGATCCAAGACCAATTCTAGTCAAAATCTGATAGGATCTTAAGAATAAAATTAAAATGTCAAAGGAGACATTCTAGACTTGAAGAATTCCAGTGACTTCAAATCAAGTGGCACATGTATTTATTTAAGGGGTATAGGAGGTTAAACAGCAGAATATTCAGTCCAGGTAGCAATGGCAAATGTTAGCAATGCCTGTGCTTAACTTTTAATTAAAAATTTTTAATTGGTTGAGATGACTGGAGAGTATTTAAAGAATTGCACTACATTTTTAGTTTTCATTTTTTCCCTATTTTCCTCCACTTTTTGTGACCCTCACAATTACAGTTCTATGAAACTGAAACTGTCAGAGCAGTATTTACCTTTATCCCCGGAAGTCCAGGAAGCCCAGGAAGCCCTGGTTCACCCTACACAGGAAAATCACATGGCATTATAGAGCAGTAGTCACACAGTCACAGTATCTGGAGAAAAACATGGCAAATGTTCCCAGTGGAGTACTTGTTGCATATGTGTGTGTGTGTGTGTGTGTGTGTGTGTGTGTGTGTGTGTGTGTGTATATATATATATATATATATATATATATATACACATATATATATAGTCTGATTTCAAGTTTGGTGAGATTGTACAGTCCAGTCAACTCTTGATTCAGGGATTGCTTGATCATTTTGCAGATTTTTCAGGATTTTCCTTCTTCCTCCCAGTTCTCTGCTCATTGGTATCTCTACCAGAAGATGAGAAAGAGGAATCAAAGGAGAAGGAACTCCTATATTTTATTACTTCCTCATAAATGATTTGCTGGGGAGGCTGAAGCATTTTGCTGAAATGTGGATCATGCATGCATTTCAATAACGCATCCTATTCCAGTGCTCTCTCACCTCAGATAATCAAGAGTTGGCTGTGTGAACAGATGGTCACATCAAGATGATATACATTAAAAGTCTTGCTCCCTTAAAAGTATAGTAATATTTCTTTTCCATTCCTGAATGATGAGAAGATAAATGCATGGTTAAGATTATATTTAATTCCAGCCCGTATTTCTGACAATTGTTGAGTCTGGGTAACCTTGCTTAGCACTTTAGGGCTAATGGTACCATGCAGCTGTTCCTGAATACAGGTTTGAGATTAAGTGGTACATTTTGGGTGAGCACACTGGAGTCAAGCTAAATCTCATTTTCACAGAATTGTCTACATTATTTGAAGTACAAAGTATAATGTCAAGAGGTCATATTGCTTAGAAAATCTCCTGAATCCTACTAAAGAAGCATAAAGGGATTGTCAGAGAAAATGACAGTCCTTTCTGTATTGGACTGAGGTGACTATTATTTGTGGAAATAACATTCAAAGGTAAAAGGGGCATGCTGTTTTAAAATGGGCAGTCAGTGGGATGATAACTGAAAGAGAGCATTAACTACCAGTAAAAGTGGCAGACAGAGGCACTTCTTTGAATCTAAATGCTTCAACAATCCTTATTCCTAGGAAAAGCTACTAAGAAAAACCAGCCATTTCATCTTTAATGTTACTACTTTCAAGTTATGAAGAGCCAAAATGTGCTCTGATATTATCACAAAATGACTTCAGAGACTGTTTACTAAGCAGTATGGTTAGCCGTAGAACGGAAAATGGCTTAGGTCAAAAGTACTTCAGGAATGCAAAAGAAAACCTGTTCTGGATGAAATTATATACGTGAAAGTTTCCACTGTGAACAGTGAGACAAAGATGAGATTAAACCAGAGAAGAAAGGATGACTATGAAGGCTTTGATAGTCCATTCACAGAATACTTGTCCAAGAAGATTAAACTTTACACAATATTATAAATTTGATTTTTTCCTTTCCCTTTTTCTCTTCAATCAATAAATTTACGAAGATCCAGTAAATAGGGCTAACATCCATATTTTACTGAAAATTCTCAGGTTTTCTCAGTGCAAGGCCCTTGAATACACAGTAAATTGCAGTAGAATATACAATTAAAAAAGTGAACATACTGGTGATAAATTTTGTATTATTTTAGAAAAGTCCTCCCAAACTCAGGACATCCTATTTGAAACATGTGGAAATACATAAGCCATAATGCTCTTCCCCTGCAGGATTTTTCACCACACCCATCTCTTCCAACCAAATTAAAAGGCTCATATGATTATTTTAAAAAGAAGATATTTATTTATACATGCACACATAGACACACACCCATGTTTTCTAGCTTTGAGAAAGATGAAGATGATATTGCAGAACATTTTATAATGTAGATTGAATACTTACAGAGACTTTGAGCATTGAGCTGTTCCCTATATCAATATGTATGTATGTAGGTATATTAGCCTGTAAATGTACTTTTTAATGAACAAATGTTTCAGGAATTCGTACTTCATAGTCTTGGATTTTTATAAATTTGGCCTTTCCAAATTTATGTTTATTTAATGTAGTCGTCAACATAATGAAAGATTATGCAATATTTAATGTTACCCTTTGTGGAACATCTATAACATTTTTAGGAAGACTTTCCACCTATATAAATTTCCTGTCTTTTACCATGAAGGCTTATCTTCCAATTAAGAGAGTTTTTCAGCTACTACCTCCTCTAGTCTTGCCTATTACTTGGCCCAGGAGCTTCTCTGAGTTGAGTTCTTGAGCATGCATAGTCCAAAGATCTGGGTCATAATTAAGAATTATTTTGTTTTTCCATTTGAAGAAAACTTGCCAAAGTAGATTAAACTTTGGACATATACATTATACTTTTCTTTTTTCTTTCCCTTTCATGCTTTACTGTCCATTACATGAGACCCTTGTCTGCTGTCCAAGTTGGGACTGTGCTTTCACCCCACACCCTTGTTACAGTGTCGTCTACATCTAAATAAAGTTCAACTGTCAGGGTCCCTTCCAGTGGAGGATCAAGTATTTTTTTTTACCCCTTTAAAAATAAAAACCATATTTTGAAAAGATGTGGAGAAGGTAGGAAAGAATTATGTGATGAAACACAATACCTATTTTATAAATCTGCACACTCACTTTACAAACATATATATACATTCTAACTCACGTATCAATCACACACTTCACTGTTGAGCATAAAAATTAAAAAAACTATACTAAAAACACCCCTACATTATGAATTTTACTCTAATAAACTTTCATATTGGAAAATACCAGACAGTGGAAAGCTAATCAATGGGTTTTCATTCTGTCATGATATCCTCTGCTTTTTTGGGAACATCCCTAACACAGTAGCTTAAGTGCCAGTGAATCTACAACACAATTCTGCAATGGTGAGGAAAATGCCACGGAAATCTCTTGAATTGATTCTGTACCCAGTTCTGTTTATCATTTCTAATCTAAGTAAGCAGCAAGTGTGGAAATAGTCTACTTTTAAATCAGTCTTGGGGTAAGTATTGTCAAATTCAGATATTAGACCAAGGAAGTCATAAATACTGTGGGAAAGTGAGGTTGCATCAAAGGGCAGAATCTGGCCCAAAATTAATGAAAAAGATGCTGTTTATTTTAGGGCACATATTTATTCAGATAGATTATAAGCTTTTAATGAATCTATCCATTCTCTCAATATAATTTAAAACAGGTTTTTAATGAAATGCCAAGGAAATCTAACGTTTCCATCCATACATAAATCTATAAACTCCCAGAAATGAATCTAAACTGTATTTCAATATAATCATGATAAGGCAATGTTTTATTAAGCAACTGAAAATCAATTAGGACCTTCCACTCAGAAAACTGAGGAACCTGTACAAGCCCATAGAAATTTGTTTCATTATATTTTTTTAAAAGGACCTACCAGTCTTTGCAGACATTTCTTTTAGCATATCACAGATTCAGAGAACAGTTTAAACTTAGCCTTTAAGTTTTAAAGACTATGGGAGCTACTGTTAGATGATCTGAGACGATTAGCTGCTTTTTCAAACCAAAGCAGACCATGGCTCTTAGAAGATCCCACTAATTTCAAATGTTTTACATGGAGCATCAGTAGGAAATCTTAGGAATTGAGCAACAAAACTTGGAGAGTTCTGCTGGGCTCTTTGTAAAAGTCTCAGTTTTACCTGAAATGGGGCCTGATGAATCATTACCATTAGATTCTTAGTTTCAAGAGAAAAATCTATTTTTAACGTAGAGAAACATTAAAAGAACATGAAAGACCTGTTCAAAAATTACTTTAATCCTAAGTGTTGCAAACAAAGCTATGATCCTTTCAATGACTTAAAGAACGTGGGAACATTATGTTATCATGTCTGAAGGTTCCAAACTACTACAATGGGATTTATTCTCTTTTCCTTTCCATTAGTAAGGTACATTATATGCTTCTATTCATATTTTTTCTACAACATCAGCTATTGCTAGACAAAGGCAGAGTAAGAATCTTAAAAGATTAAGCTTAATGTGGAATTCATGTTTACTTGTCAGCTACAATATATCTGTTACCTAAAATCTGACTGCATGGGGCACTGATATCCACACGCTCTGACAATAAACTGCTAACAGTTGTTTCCTGCCTCAGACTCAAATGAGAATATGAATCTAAAGATACTCATTGCATGTCCTTCAATTTATCACTGAAGTGAAGCACAACTGATAAAATTAATGTATGCATCTGTAGGTTGGTTAAAGTGTACTGGCTGATGTCTTCAATTAAAATATAGTTTATTAACAAAAATCTATTTTGTATAACATAACATTCACAGGTAGATATGATTCACATAAAAAATTATCACCAGGGAGATATTTGAAATGAAAGGAAAAAGAATACAATTTTAAAAGAACTGTCCATCAGTCCCCATTGAGATAGTTTAGCAAATACTCATTTCTTCTCAGGAAAGACAGAAACATGCAGAATGTCTTTAAACATGCACGGTAAGCTGTTGGCATTCCAACCCAAATGACCTTTGTTAGTCTCACACGGTTCAGCATACACAGACTCAAGTTCATAAAGCATCCTTTTGCATGTATAGAGTGTGCTTCCACATTTTACTACAGTCAACTTCAACCCTTTCAAAAGGTGAAATAATCAAGATCACTCTGCATGCAAACATGAAAATGGCCTCATTTTTTCAATAACCGTTCTTCTGTTACACTGGATAGTAGAAATAAAATGGTGAAAATGAGATAGTACAAAGAATACACAGAATGGAAATGTTACCTTCTGCCCTGGACGGCCAGATTCTCCAGGTTCTCCCTGGATGAAAAGAGCCAAAGATGAAAAGGACAGTCTTATAAGAGTTTTCCAAAACCATTAGGCCTCTGGACACTTTCTTGGAGATGGCCCAGACTCCTCAATGTGCATTTCCTTCATTGCATTCTCTTATTCTACATGTCAGTAGACACAGCCTAATTTTTTGCTGTGAATATACCTATAGCTCATACACAAATCTACATTTCCATAAAAACAAATCATAAAGGGAAGAGAAGGCAAGCCCTCTTATTTAAACCTTTATCAGATTTCCAGCAGATACATCCTGTTGTGTTTGGAAGCCAAAAGCTGCAGGAGAATACAAATGGTTACAACCCTCAAAGTTGGTAAAAGGGAAAAGGAAGCAGAGGCATATCAAAATCAAAACTGCAACTGCTTGGGTTCAAAGCCTTGTAAGGCTATTTACCTTAATTCCTGCAGCAGACGATCCAGGGTCACCCTACAATGAAACCCATGAGCAATTACTCCACAGTTTATGGGAACAGAAAACATACTAGCACATATTTACCAATATGGGCACTCAAGGGAACCCCATAATTAAGAGGCCTAACTAGGCTGCCTAAGAACTTACCAACATGTCAACATTTCCAAGATAAACAATATAAAAAACATGGATTTATTTTGAATGCAAAATACATAACATCTATATTCCTTGGAATAAATGTATTAATATGTATCTCTCCTTGATTCAGTGCTAACACTGTATTCTAAAGCAATAAATTATAATTTTTGGATCTAGAATTTGGTTTTCTCTATTTCTGGACTTTATTAATGTCACTGGTTATCATTTACTAGAAGTTCCCTGACCCTTTTGGTCTTTGGGAAGTCAGAGTTCAACAGATGAAGTCAAAGGGTTAATGTGGAGTTGGAAAAAGCCACACAGCACTGTAACCGGCACATTTTTTCTAGCTGTACATTTATTTCATTGCAACGCAGTCTCTGGAAAATGATAGATGATGGATGACTTGTAGGTGACAGGGACACACAGCAAATGTGAGAGAAGTCTTGAGTTTTCTAAAAGGCACTGTATTCCACCCGATTTCATAAAGGGAGACTACATTCCTGAGGCACATATTATAAAATAAGCAGCCAGGGACTAGTGGCAAAGAACAGGAAGGATAGCTAAGGTTGTTGCTTATTTCCAAAATGAGGCCAGCCAAGAGCTGAGACTTTTCAAGCTCCCTCTAGTCCTCTGTCCCACGAACATGCTACAAAGCAAAGAAAGTGAGAAAATGTAGTCATCTGAGACTGTCAAGAAGGCAGAAGCAGCCACAGGAGGAAGGCACATACGGGGATTTCCTCAGCTGTCTTATCTGTGCAAGTGCTCAAGGAGCTCCTGGGGTCTATTTTCTTGTTCTAGATTTAGGAAGCTGCTCATCCATCTCTTTCAGAGACAGACATAAAGCCTAAGGTGTCTGTGCATAGAAGAGTTGTCCCCTCCTTCAGTTCCTCCTCCTGTTTCCCATGGTTGGCACCTCCACTTTCTTGAGGTCTCCACTGAAGTGGCTTTGCCTCAAAGTACACTTCAGCAACCAACCTAGTCACTTGCCCTTTCAACTACATGTCTCATTGTGCATCAGTGAGCTCTGTCCATGACCTGTATAGCTCGCTTTGTGATTTGTTTTCTACCTATTCACCATCTGTCCCTCCACTATGCACAGAGCTCAATGCAGGCAGAATCTATGTCTACTTTTATCCAGTGCCTACTGCCTAATACGTGCTTGATAAACATACAGTGAATGAATGCACAAATCTTAAGCAAATGTGTTCAGCACGTCAGCAGTCAAAATGAAAAAACCTTTAGAAAGGAAAAATAGCTTAGGAAGGAGAAGGAAATAATAAATTTGTTTATTGAGAAAAAATATATATATATAGTTTGACATCTGTAATTGCTATTACCCAAAGAAAAATTAAAACATGACAAAACATAAAAAAGAGGACTGCTATTCCATCTTATTGTAGAGTAATACTAATTTCTCATTCTAATTATTAACATTCAATTGAGTTCCAAATGGGAAGTGAAATAAATGTGGCCACTAAAACAGCACGCATTTCTATTTCTACCAAATCAAGTCTGAAAGCCATCAACACCAATGAATCAGGTTTGTGACATTCTGCATAATAAGACCTTTGTATTTATAAAATCAGTTTTGACTTTGCTAAGTTTTTTTGTTCATCTCATTTGCACCTCACAAAACCTGATGAGGCAGGGCAATTACTACTTCATTTAACAGATGAAGATAAAGAAGCAACTAGAGTTCAATGAATTTGGATTCCTGAAATTCTATTGCCATGTTCTTTTTACTGGAATAAGAAAAGAATTATTGGTTTATTTCATTTTGACAACAGGGCACAAAGGTTATAGTAAGTTGTAAATAAAAGGAACTTGCTTGTATTAATTGTAGTTTAAAAACTATTTTTTCAGGGTTTTAATGGAAAGTGGCTAGATGATCCACTCATGTGAATAAGGACAAAGTTTTATTCTCACAGAAAGTGGTTGGAATGAAAAGGACAGTTATCTGAAAGTATGGTTTATTTATGGAAATCAGAGCAGTTTTATTTGATGGGCAATTATGAATGATATTTTAAGTCTCTTTTTAAAAACTTAGAACTGTGAAATCTCAAGGAATTTTTATAACTTTTAAGTGGCAAGGCAATTGCTGAAAGCCATTCATAAGTTAAACATTTTAAAGGATAATGCTGCACATAGTGGAAATAAAACATTCATTATTTATAATCTTCATTCCTTTAAAAGTGAAAATGAATATAGGATTAAAGTAGGGAAAAAAACCCCTCAGCAATGTCTTAAGTATACTCTTAGCTTCATAAGTCAGTTGGTTTGGAAATAAAAATTTCCACAGGGTAAGTCATAAATGGGAAAATACTTGGAGAAGATACTTGAGATAAATGAATTTGACTTCACTATTGATCATTCAAGCATAAAGAGTTTCTGTTTTTTATTGTGATTATTTGGAAATACAACACTTGGTATATAATTATATTTCTGTATTAATAAAGTCTATGTGGATAAATAAAATGAATGTGGTTGATGTTTCTATCATTCATTAATTCATTCAATAAATATTAACTAAGCACCAAGTATGTGGCAGCCACATTCTGGATACAGAGATGCCAGGAGCTGGGGAGACCACAGCGAACAATTCAGTTACAATCCCTGCTCTTGTCCTGTGCTCATGAAACATTTACTAATATCTTAAAATATACAAATACTGATGAAAAGCATGGAAATACTCTTTTTTATTTTTTGCCATTTAAAAAAAGTCTGGGGTAGGAAGAGATCTTCATTTTGGGAAATTCTGTGTCACTCTATAAACACAGAAGGCACCATAAGCAAATGCATGGTATAGGAAAAAGTTCTACCATTCAATGAAAATGAGAAACAGTTGAAAGTAAAAAAAATTTTTTTTAAAACGTTCATTCAATAAATATTTATTATCTTCCAACTCTGGGCCAGGAACTTGGATCAGTGCTGGGAATTGAACAGTTTGGCACCATATTGTTTTTTGTTTGTTTGTTTTTTCTTTAGCAGTGAGCTGGATGTCGAATTAAACAAGGAGTTATGATAAATATGAGAAAGATTATGAAAGGGATTTTAAAGACTGCTGAGGCACGTAGTAGGTAACCTAACCAATTCAGAGGAGACTGAAAGGCTGTCCCAGGGAAATGACTATACATTAAGGTTTCAGTGAATTTAAGAATAGGATTAGAAGGTGGCGGTGGAGGTGTACAGAGAGCAAGAGACTTCTAAGCTCAGGGAATCGTGTGTAAGTCAGAGAGGGCCCTGCATTGACCAGGATGGGAGCGCCCATTGGGAAAGGCCTTCATGTGTGACTTTAAGAAAAGAAGATAATTCAACTGGTGGCTCCAACTTGGGATATGGCTTCTGGAAAGGCTTAGAAGATGCAAATCAAAGATGTTTTACAGGCATAAGCTAAGAAGGCAATGTATTGACGGGAATGGAGACTGCAGGAGCACAGAAAGTGAAGGCCCAGGAAGGTAATCCCAAGAAATTGAAGGTGGGGCTTCTGAATCCATGGAAAAGTATGAATGATCAAGTGGCATGATCTAACCTTTCAGTGTGCTGCACACACATCTACTTTCAATGGAAGGAAAGAGATAAGAATCCATTTCTACATTTGTTGGTGGGATTAACACTTCAAAAAGCAGAACATAATTTGTCCACAGTAACTTGTCACATGATTGAAATCTGTGGCAGGTCACTCTTAAACCTAGAGGGTGCCAAAGCTGCTGGCCACAGAGAAAACCAGCCGAACGGTTTCCTTAGCTCCACAGCATTTCCAGATGACCAGTCTGGAAAGGCTTAGATTGCTTTACCATCCAAAGACACTGAGTTGGAGCAAAAGGAAAAAAATCCTATTAACATGAATCAGTCAATGACATAATTTACTACATCAATGGCAGAAAAGAAGCTTTTTTTGATTTTACATCTCCAACTTGGTAAATGATGAATGAATTTCACACACTAAACCCAAAGGCCATGAAAGGAGTGTTTCCAACATGCTGGAAACAAATTATATGACAGAAGCAGGAAATGTTTAAAAAAAGACACAAAAATTATATTCTAATTACAGCATTCTCAGGGATGAATGCTACAGGTCAGGTCAGATTACATATTCGACCTTACTGATTCCTATTTACAATTCCCTGTTTAGACCCACTGAAAGTTTATAGAAATAACTTGTTTTAAATGAAGCATTTTTTGTACTTTATTTCAGATGACTTACAAAATTTTTTGATAAAAAAGAAGAATGACCGATGTAGTTGATTTCAATATCCATGTGGTAAGAAAGCTAACATTTATTAAGAGTTTAGTGTGTGTGAGTCAGTATGGTAAATGATTTGCATTAACGTAAAAAGTAAGAACAGTATTCCTTTGAGATGAACTTGGACTTTCAAAGAAAAAAAATTGTCGTACTATTGGAAAACTAAATTTTAAAAATGTGTGCTCAAAGAAACAATTATTGGCCTAACTCTCAAAAATGAAGCTTTAAAAGTACATCTTTTAAAGAGTAAATTCTCTACAGAAATTCACATAGGTATAGTTCAGACTTAGCATACATTATTTTTTCCCTTGAAGAAACTGCTGCCTGTTTAGAAGATTTCCTTTCTTTAAGCAGAGGTTGGCACCTGTGAACCACTGGCCAAATCCAGCCAGCCGCCTGTTTTCGTCTTGCCCATGAGTTAAGAATCGTTTCTATGATTTTACATGGTTAAAAACATCAAAAGGACAATCACACTTCATGACACATGAAATTTACATGAAATTAAAATTTTAGCATCCAGAAATAAAGTTTTATTGGGACACAGCCACCCTCATTTGTGTACATACTGTCTCTGGTTGCTGTCATGCTACAATGACAGAGTTGAGTAGTTGTGACAGAGACCACGTGGCCTGCAACACCTAAAGTATTTATTTTCTGGCCCTTTACACAAGAAGTTTGCTGACCTCTGCTTTTAAGCAAAAACAAGAAAGGTAAATATAACGCCCCTATTTATATATATATATCTGGGGTTTGCAATTTTGACTTGGAGAGTCACTGAAGTATGTCGTTGGTCTCATTAGCGCTAAACATTGTCATGCCATATTTGATGGCGGCATGATAATTAAATTTGACAGGCAAATAAAATGGGTCTACAGCAGTGGTTCTCAACTAGGGGTGAGAACAACAAAAATCCTGAGTTTTGCCCTACCCCACCCCGCCCCCAGGAACAAACACTGAGACCAAAAGCAGTTGGCAGTGTCGAGAGACAGGTCAGGCTTTCACAACTTAAGGGTGCTCCTGGTTCCACGTGGGCAGAGGTCCAGAACGGTGCTGACCCTCTGACAGCCTCCACAGCAGGGAATGACCTGGCCCACTGTGTCGGCAGCACTGAGGCTGGGGCGGGACACACTGCTGCCAAGAAACTGAAAGCCCACCCTAGGCCCCCGACTGCTCCTTGAATGCAAACACAATTGCTACATAGTGACATTCATTCATTCCTACCACCTATGCCATATTAATATTAATATTTATAAGGATGGGAAAAATAGATTTCTCTTTATTTCATGGTATGTTTTTATGACTAACCATTATCCATCTGTACTGTAATAATTTTCAGCCTAAATGAACATTTCTTTTTTTCAGCACTCAATTACTTAGCTTGATTTAAATTAAAATCTGACTGCCTATTCTATTTTGGTCTCTTAAAAGATCTTTTAATTCTTAACATACACAGCACAAGGGAAGTAAAATATCCTTCTTATGTCAGAGATGTCTGTAAAGTATGAATCTAAACAAAAGCTATAATGATAGACTAGGGAAAAAAAGAGCTGGTGGAAGATGATCTACAAGACCACTGTAATATAAAAGCTAGTAATGGTTTATAAGATGAGAAAAATGACAATACAAAGGCTGACAAAATCCTGATTTAGGTGCTTTCAAGTTGAGGCAAATTTCAAGACTGCGTGAGAAGCTGTAATCAAGTGACATTTCCTTTCAAAGTTTTAAATCTCACCCCAGTTCTCTGACATGTTCTGTCCTAAAATTGGGACAAATGGAAACACTTTAAGAACTCTATTTTTTTTATCTCTGCATATAAAGGGACTGTTCCATTTATCCATGAATAAATGTTTGTATTCATTGAAAGCCATATTACTGGAAATCTAGCTACATCTTTTCTAGAATTTGTGACATACCATTTTATTTTTAAAATACTTAAATTGTAGCTGGGATCTTATAGAATAATCACCTTTTATAAACTGACGATTTAAATTTTTCCTAAACTTGTATGATTATCTCTGATCTTATCATACGAAGCTACCACCAACCACTCACTTAACCTCTCTCAAAATCTCCCAGTTTCATATATATGGAATAATATTCTTGCCCCCACATATCCTCTTTCATATTTCACGATACTGTACCTTTTCGCCTGTGTCACCTTTGGGGCCATCCTCTCCAGCATCTCCCTAAAGAGGGGAAAAGCAACACATGTAAAATACACTGGCGACATTACTCAAAGGGTATCATTCATTATTTTGTATTCTTTCATAAGCACTATATGCATTGACATCTGCCATACATGTTCTACGGAGCCAATGCACTTTTACTTGGGCAGCTGCCTGATATCAACTAGTCCAGATAAAGTTTATTACAATGAACATGGCTGAGAGTTTGAAACTACTCCATGATATTAACAGAAATTTCTCTGCCTTCTGATAGCTTGTTCTCGCACTTGAAGCCTTCTTAACTCTTTTCTCCTCAGCTCAACACTCCAGTGTGACAGACACTCTTTCCTGACCGTTTCCTCGTCACACCTTGGGTCTTCCCGCCTCGGGCCCTTCCCGGCCCCTTCCTGCTGCCTGACTCCTTTCCCTTCCGTCCGTGTAAGTCCTACTCTGTCCTCACTTCCATCTCAAATCTCTAGAGCCTCCAAGTGCATGACATGATCCTCACAATCTGTGGGCCGAATATTGATTTATCTGCACCTGTCTGTTCTGCATTTGTGAAATGAATGCTTTGTATTTTATTAGAAAACTCTTTAAAAAAATTGCAGTGAAATAAATTGGGGAGTTGATGCTTCTGTGGTTATTTTTGAGATTTTCTATGCCTATTATGTCATGGACGTCTCCTTTCTACCCACAAAGCAGTTTATTAAGAAAAAAAGCATTCATTTATTATCCATACTTTGCCTCTTTGGATTCTGAATTTGTTAATTTGAGTTTTATGGCACATTACAGCAGAAACATAAGGACCTCAGAGCCAGAGAGAGATGGAGAGCCCAGCTCCGGTGCCTACCGGGCAAATGAAATGCTCTGCGCATCACAGGTCTCCTGTGTAATATAAGGGCAAGAATACTTTATGGGATTACTAGAAATAAACAATATACTGTGCATAAAGCAACTAGGACACTGGCTGCCACATCAAAAGCTGTTAATGACAGCCATTAACAACAACGAGTTACTGTTCATATATATTCTGTAAGCTGGAAGGCCCTTCTGATTAGCTTCATAAGAGGTCATTGTCTATTATTTAAAAATTTCCTTAAAATAAGAGAGAAACTATTGATAACGGTTTCCCCGGGAGAGGTGGGGAATGTGTGTGAGGGGGAACTTTCACTTTTTCTCTGTTTTCTTTTCCTGTTTCAGATATGCATGAAGCTCACCTGCTCAGGAATTTGTCTAAGGCGGTGGGCACACCACAGCCAGCCCTGTGAGCTGGACTTGCTTTGTCTGATGAACCCCTGGAATAGTGCTGGCACTGCTCCTTTTCCCTCAGTTTCTACACAAAAGAATCATCTGATGGCTGAAAATTAATTGCAAGTTCATCACAACAAACTGGTTGGATGCCAAACAAACGTACTGAGAATATGTTGTGAGGAAACTTTGATAGGCAGCTGACTAGCATACTTTAAGAAACTGCTTGGAAATCCCTTTATTAAAAAACAAAACAAACTTTCTTATTAGGAGAATTGGCTCAAAGCAGTCACGAAATGAAGGGTTCGACTGAGTAAAGCCTCCTCTGTTTTGCTGTCCTTTTGCTTAAATAAATGTCTTTCTAATTTTTGTTTCATAGTGCCGAAAAACACAGTTACATGCATGAAGTTTGCTGGATCTTTCGATGTACTTCTTTGGGGATTAGAGGTGGTGATACTGATTTGTCAGATAGATCAGATCGCTTCTGAAGAGCATTATGTAGGGTCTTGTTAATTTCCTACCCAGACATCACATTTCACAAACACTAGTAAAGTATATAGCATGAGAAGCAGGAAAATTAGCATCACAATATGCACCAAGAGTCTACAAATATTCAGGACATGCCCCAAAGTACTGAAGAGGGACAGCTAAGAGAAAGTTCACACAGGGCACCCTGCTTTTGTTTCTCTTTGGTTTTTATGGGAATTCTTTGTGGGGCAACTTTCAGTATATTTGTTGCAGGTAAACATCTGTATACCTTTAACTTGACCTAAGAAGCAGTAGAGAGAGATGCGGATGCTCAGAGGAGTACTCGGGGTTGCATTAGCAAGTAAGTAGAACAGAAATATTGTAGACAGAGGGATTTTCAAAGCCATTTACAAGTCTGACATAGAATGTTTAAATGTGCTCCTTGTCCTTCTATTTTCTTCAGTGTTTTCCCCCAAACCTCTGTCCATACATAGGAAATACATTATTTTCTCCTTCCACAAATTGATTGTTTGAAAAAACCAGTTGTTATTATATCTCTCTGTATCTACATCTATTTCTAGTTCTGTATCTGCATCTAGCCATCCATACTTATATACAGTTCAGTTTGGCACCGCTTTGGGGAAAAAAGACACACAGGCAGAATCATTCTCACCTTTTCTCCTTGTTCTCCAGGTTCTCCCTGGGCAAAAGAACAAAGATTGAGTGACACATTACATTATAAAACACCTAGTTAAGGAACACCAAAGGCAGATTGAACATATTAGGGAAATTATGCACGATACTTTCTATCTTGACAATACATAGCCACTACATGAAAACAAATGGTAAAATGAGTTTTCTGGAGAACTGGGCATGAATATCAACATCAAATGTAATATTAATTTTTGCTTTTAAAGGACAAAACAAAGATATTTAAAATTACCATCTAAAACCCAGCTTTTGGGGCACTAAGGAAAACAGTGTGGTGAAAATTCACTGTCTTGAGCTGCTCTGGAGTCTACAACTTTTTTTCTGCCAAAACTCAGAATCAGTAAGGTGAGCTGACACGCGCTTCCATGAAGTCTTTTATATACAGCAGCCCCTGAGGCCTGGGTTATTTCAGCAGCCAGGATCCCAGAGCAGCCCCCCAGTCTGTGTCCCCCTGACATGACCATAAACTTGGTCCTGAACTTGGACCCTCCCACGGTGTCATGAATTCTCTTTAGCCCGCTGCTCACCAGCATGTTCCAGATCAGGTATATTTTAGGAGGCACTGGTACTTTCAGGAAAGACACTAACATGGGACAGAATCAAAGTGAGTTTAGGAGAATGTCTTTACTTAAAATGATAACCAGGACAGTATCAGGACTGAAATGCAAAACTGTCCTCTGAAAAGAATCTCATTCTCACTTTACCCAGGAAGGGATGGGGAATGGAGTGGGAGAGCTCTAAAGTAACTCATATATACTACGATAATATTCTCCTTATGCAAAGCATGAGTAAGTACTTGGGTTGGCATCAGGTCAAGCTGCTTTAAAATATGGTTTAAGGTGATTATTGTGTTTTTTAAAAATTATAACCCACTGTAGAAGCCAGTTTGGAGGCAAGACTATTCATTTGTTGGAACTCTGACCCTTTGGCTTTCTGAATTTCTGGCCACCTTTCTCTGCTGAACATCCATCCTGATGGTTGCTAGGCAACAGAAGAATAGCACTGAGAACATGCATTAAGCATTAACTCCTGTCATTTGGCTTTTTAGCACAGAGCAAGGGAGGGAAGAAGACAAGAGAATGGCTGTATCCCAGAAGGAACATTTTCTTTCCTCTCCTGGAGGACACAGGACAGGTCTATAAATTTTAAGTCTGTCCTAGGCGCCTGTCAATAGCAATGTGATCTGTAAAATCAGCTGACAGGCATCTGTGTGTAAGGATACACATCAGCACAGCTGATGGGATTAGACATTAGTTTTGTACTTCAAGGGATGTTCACTCATCAAAGGATTTGAGATTTATGTGCCTGTGTGGTTTAAACTAAACCGTCACCAATCTTTTTATATTTAATAGAATCATTTGTTCTTCCAAAAACAAAGAAAACTTGCAGTCCCCGACCCCCTCAAAAAGGTCCTCGTTACATTTTTTCCCTATTTAGTAATTCAGACTACATCCACTTAAAAATTTTAAACATGCCACATCTTTAGTCTTCTCTTCATTTTATTAACTGGTTATGTGGTATAAGTGTTGGTGGTGGCCAAATTCTGAGGAAAAGCCACAGTGGCACTGTAAACATCATCTTTAGTAAGTCTTGTAAATGTCATGCAAATTTTAGGCAGTATGGACATGGCCGACATTTTCATATGCTTATTATGTGGCAAAATAACAACAGTCATTTTTGAAACATGGACTTTCTCATGCTATGTAAGTATTCCAGAATAAAGACTTTTAGAGAATCATATCCTATTTGTTTTTCTGCATTTTTAATGCTAACAAAAAATCAATCACAAACATAATTTATTCATCAGTCACAAAGTTGTATACTGTAGCATATTATATGACCGACAAAAAAAAAAATGCCATCCAGGATAAGCCAGTGAAATGTAAACAAAAATTGTACTAGCTTAACATTTCATGAAAACTCATGTCTTACATGATACTGCTTGGTTTTATTTTTACTAACCTTTGGTCCTGGTATTCCGTTCTGTCCTCCTGCTCCAGGCAACCCAAGCTCACCCTCAAAATAAAGAAGATACTACTAAATAAAATAGATAAGATCAAACCATTACATATATCATTAGCAGATATAGCTATCTGATAGCACTCTGGAATTAGATAGAAAATGAATGACTATTAGTTTAAATTCAAGATAGCTTGTTTGGTCCAAAATTCTATGTGCTAAGAGACCAGGAGAAAATTTCCTTTGGTTAATTTCCACAGGTTAATTTCCTTCGTTCAGTCTTTTCTCCATTAAGAAAGCTGCAGCAACTTACCAGTGGAAATGCATATCTAGTACGGTGCTGGGTACAATGTAGGCACAGGCATCAAATAAATATTTGTTGAATGAGTAAAGGCACATCTGAAAACATAAGACCCTCTTGATGGAGCATTTTTAAGTGACTCATCAGCTCAGGAAAATAAAGACTAAGTTATTGTATTTGTTAGACTTAATCAAATGAGAATTTTCAAATCTAAATCTTGAAGAACATACACATCTTTGAATATCAACCTACTTCATTTAGACACATTTGGCTCAAAAGTTAAAAGTAAAAATGGCTTTGGTTTCTTTTTCCAATTTCACTGTAAAAATAATTAGAATAAAACACTCAGACTTGTGGCTTTCATTGTTACATTGAATGATGAGGAATTTGGGGAAAAGATGATGGCTGTTAGGTTAGAAAAGTTTCCCATTCCAGGAAGTTGAAGATGCATGCCAGTCTTTCTAGACTGACCCAGCAACTGTTTCCAAAGAGGAGATGTCCCTTCAAGTGCCTGGAAGCAAAGGAAGGAAACTGGCTCTCAGGGCCTCCATGTGGCTCCAACTTCCATCAACTAGAATTTCGTATTCATTTAAGAAGATCCCCAAAGGTCTTAACTGTGTGCTCCAACTCCTGGACAACTTTCTTCTTTCCACTAAGGATCATAAAGGTGCTTCTTAGCTGATTTTAAAAAATCCCAGACTTTATTTTTAGAGCAATTTGGGGTTCTACAGAAAACTTGATTTTTAAGCATGTTTTCGGTTACCTGGAGGGCAGGGATTGTGCCATTTTTATACTTGGGCTCTCAGCTTTAAAAGCAGGTACATTAATAATAACAGTAACATTTCCTAAGTGCCAGGAGTTTTACATTCATGAACTCACTTAACTCTCACAAATCTCTATTAGTTAAGTACTATCTATACCTCTATTTAACAGATGAAGAAATTAAGGCACAGAGAGGGTAAGTAGTTTTTCCAGATTTACACAACTTTAACCAAGATCTGAACATGATCTGGCTTAAGAGATTGTGCTCTTAAAGATATGATACATTGTTGAATGAATGAATGCATCTAGAAATTAGGAGTAGATGATAAGTATTTCCATACTCATTATCATTTGGTTTATATTCCATATTTATAAGTGACCTTTCAGAAGGAGTAGAAATCTGAATTAAATATAATTTACGTAATTTATATACAGCTACAGAATAACTAAGCAATGTGAACCTTACTGTGTTTTTCAAGAAGAGCCAAAAAAAAGTTTTACTATTATACTGTATAATTTTAATTGTTAGTCTTAAATTCCTGGAAGAAATTCTGCTTCTTACATATAGTTACACTATAATCACAACTCTTGCATTTTCCTTGGTAAAAATGGCAACAATGCTGACTTAGAATAACGATGGCCATTATAGAAAAATTTTGATAGACCATTTGTGCACTGCAAAGGGTAAGAACTTGGAAATAGAATATGCCCTGAAAGACGACTATCATTTACTATTGCAACCAGAAAAAGAGCTATCAAGTCTGCTTTCTTCAAGGAATCTCCAACAGGATGCCCTAATATCATAATTCATGGCTTAATGCAAACAAGAGATGCTGCCAGAGAACAATACAAGCTTTGTTGACTTTCAAAGAATAACCATGGCAGCCAGAATAATAATAAAACCCTGGACTGGAAAAAATATATGCTGATATTTTGAAGTAAGCAAGATAAATGTTTGTTACGTATCCGCAGAATGTCTTCCTTAATACATGAATATTGAGGGATTAAAACTTGATTCCTTTTTCTCGTTGATTTTATACATTGTTAAAGTAATGTTTTAATGTAAAAAGAAGCAAAAATTGCACTCATAATTCCATCACACCATTATAATTGTTTGCATTTTGTCCTGTTTCCTTCTTGTTTTTCTTAAGTATGCTAACATATTTTCAAATAATTGTAAACTTATTACAAAGGTTGACGTTCTGATTTTTTTATTAATTTATGCCACACATTGTTTTCACTCATAATTGTCTTGTGGATAGTTTATCGCCTATCAATGTCAGGTGTGATTATTTGCTTAATATGTCCCAAATTGTCCAATACTTAGGTTGTTCTCAATTTTGTTATTAAAGATAAACTAAAATAAATACCTCTGTAAATATTACTAAATTGCTTTCCAAACTAGTTCTGAGTTTTATCTGCTTTTGTAGGTACCCAATCTGTATTACTCTCTCACAATTTCATTAGCATTGGATATCACAATTTTGATTACTTTTATGGCTGTTTTAATAAGCACAAACAAGTTTATTGTTGCTCGGTTTTAAATTTTATCACTTGTAAGGGTAAATACTTTTTCATATGTTTGTAATTTTAAAGCTAAAATGTGAAAAAAAGTATTTTCTGAATGAATCAAAGCAGGATAAAAAGGAGAAATGACTGTTGGCATTTTACCTTTCTAAGAAGTCACATCAAGAAAAATCTGTTCAAATACTTGGAGGCTCTGGAGCATTCCTCTATTATCCAAACTTAGTTTTCAGGTTGTATGAAAGGTATGTTAAAGATAAAATGCTGTACAACTCTTAGTACTAAGGCCAGGCTATGGGATTCTGGAAGGCATTAATTCATTTAATTAGCCTTTAGTGAAATTTACTGTATGCTCTACTCTGGGCTTTGTATTCATGGGATATCAAGAGGAAATAGACATGAGAGGTATCTGTGCTTAAAGAGCTTATTTTTGAGTGATTAAAGAAAAGACATATACACAAATGACTTAAGAGGACATCTAATTGAGGTCACAGAACTTTTTTTTAAAGCCATTTTCTTGCACTTTATGAACTAAGGAGGGATAATAAACAGAAAAACAAAGGGAAACCTTAATGAAGAATGAACCGGATGTCATTCAGTGTATTAATATTTTCTGGTTTATGAGAACAAAATATTATCATGAGGTCTCTTCAAATAAAGTTACAATGATATTCTATTACCACACAATGTAGTAAAAATGTACATACACAGAGAAATGTATCAGAAAAGCAGACCAAAAAGATGGGAATTAAGTTTCATGGGTGTGGAGAGCTAGTCTCAAGTTTGTTAGATAATCTATCTCTTTCTCATGCATTTCATAATCACAAATAATGAAGGACATCCAAAGATAGTAATAAAGAAAAACAACAGTGCACATCTTAACCACAGGTAGATTGACAGGGTTTTCTCCACTGTTCTTTAAATTCTAATGCTACTCCAATTGTATTGCTCCCAAGTGACAGTTTGTTTTTTATTTAAACTGAGAATAATGTGGACTGGCTTTTAAGAAGGATGTTTGCTGCTTCCTCTCTCCCTCTCTTCCTTCCCTTGCTCTTAAATCAAACACCTTAGAACTCTCACCTAAAACTTCACTCAAGGCTTTTACAATTAGTTCCCAGACTGCTGTTCAGGGACCACTTGAAAAATACTTAAAGGTAGAATGGAATGTTGATTTCTTACAAAATTGAGTGCTACAGGGAAATAGGTCATTTAGCAGTAATGTTGCTTGCTATCACTCAATCACAATTGTTTCCATTTGGCAATCGGAATTTAAAATGAATCGTAGCTTAAAATTTTCAGTATAATATAATTTTACATTCACTTGTCAAAATGGATTTGTTTCCCGTAAGTACTGCATTTTCAGAAAGAACTTACTCGAACAGAAGAGGAAAATAACTACAAGGAACACAGACCAGTGGTGGGTGGACAGAGTGGTATAGAGCATCAGAAGGCATGAGGCTTAAGGCTGTTCTTCTCCAGCCTTGGAAATGGTGGTGTCAGTGTGGATGTGCAATAAAATAAAGACTAAAGATGGGCCCTGCTGGTCACTGGTAGCTCTCTAAAATGTTGGGGGTACTGGGTCTTTCTTCCCGAAGGTGACAGTGCATAGAAGGATCATAGTGGCCTGAGTGTTGAGCAGGATTGGTCTTTAGTCATTCTTCTACTGCTGGCAGTCATGGGGGCCTGGGGGCTGTCCCTTTGTAAGGCCTAAAAGGCTTTGGTAGCAATTGGGTAAGTGACACTTGGTAGAGGAGGACTCTCTGAAAGCAGTGAGGCACCCAACAGCGACTTCCAGATATAAGTGTTTGGGGAAAAAGTCCTGAAAATGGGGCTTCTGCTCTCCATTAATATTTATTCTCTCTCCAGTTTAGTTTTTTACTCTAATCCCCTAATGGCAGAAGGGTATGAACATAAACTTGGGTGAACCTAAGAGGTGCTTGGTGACCAACATATTTTATCTTGAAATGTACAGAAACGTGACATTTTACCACACAATAAGGTAAGAACCCCAGCCCTAATTTTCACGTGTTCTTAATGCTCTAGAAAAATCCTCTGCTTCTTTTGTTTTCCTGCACTTTTTTGAACTCCCTAGACACCCCAATTTTAAGAAGTTTGACTTAAGGGAGAGCCAGTTCACAGTAATACTACTACAACTTAGCTCCACTTTTTAATAAGTTTGTGTGGGTTGGCCTGACACATTATTCATCCTTGGAAACAGTTTTTTCTATTTATGTTATCTGTACATATTTGAAATCTAAAACACAACCCACTTGCGTACTGGAGATTGTTAATTATTGCATTCAATAAGAAGGAAAATCCTCGGCAACATTATAGCTAAACACATTTAGGACTGAACAACCTGGTACTAAAATGGCACAAAGAAGAGGGACAAGTTGGAATTAAAAACCAAAAATTGAGCCACAGAGCCATAAGGAAATTGGAGTAGTCCATATTAGATTTTTACATTAAGCAAACTAATTGAATAACCATAAAAATAGTAATTTATTTGTTGTTGGATATATACATCATCTTACAGATGTGTGGCACCAATGTTTTTGGAATCTAAATGGAAAAATGTTCTCATTCCCACATTATTTGATATAGTTTGTTCTCTGGACAATTTTCCCACTTTCCTTTCTCTCTAAAACTGCTGACTCTATGTGCCCAGGCTCTAAAGACTGTGATAAGGGCAAATAAGCAGAGTGTAAACCTGTGTTATTAATATGGTACCACTAGCCACATGTGGCTATTGAGCCCTGGAAATGTGGCTGGAAACATGTAAAATATGGATATTGAAGACTCAGAAGGGAAAAAAAAGTAAATATCTCATCAATAGTGTGTATATTATTAATCTTGAAGTATTAATTTATATAATGAAATGACAGTTCTATATAAATATTGAATTAAATAAAACACTGTTCAAATTAATATTACCTGCTTTTACTTTTTAAAATGTAGCTACTAAGAAAATTCACATTAGCTATGTGACTTGTATTTGGGGCTTGTGCTAAATTTCTATTAAACAGCATTGGTTTAAAGCATAAAATTCTTCAATAATTTAGAATACAGATGAACCAAAACCCTTTAAAAGCAGGGAAAGCGCCCAATCAGGATGAAGGAAAGTCAACATACTGCAAGACTTTGGAACGGCGAGTGGACTGCGCATAAAATCCACAGGACTCCGCCGACAGAGGGCGGCTTGTGGGGGGTGGAGGGTAGAGCTGGGGCGGGAGAGCAAGGCCCGCGAGTGAGGCAGCACAGCCTCCGTCGGCCTCAGCACACGGACTAGAGGCTCATCTGGGGACCTCCTAACGGCCCACCATACCCAACGTTCTCTGAAAAACAAGTCAGGCAGATGGCCCTTTGCTCAGCCCTCTTCAGGCCATGCCCCTGTGCTCAGAATAGGAGCCCAAATCCTTACAGGGGCCCCCTCTTCGTGGTCTGTCCCTGAGGCTTCCCTGACCTCACCTTCGGCTGCTTTCCTCACTCACGCTGCAGTCTCACTACCCTCTCTATTTCAAGATGCTAAATAGGAAAGAGCCCTGCGCCTCTGGACGTGGGGTTCTCTCTCTGCAGGGATTTACCCTCTCATCTCTGGAAGCTTGGCTCAAAGGTCTTACCACAGCGGTTTCCCCAATGCCCCAGCACCACCACAACACCCCTCCCTACAGCCATTACCTGATTTTTTTTCTCCATCGCACTAGTTATCATCTAAGGCATAATTTCTTGTTTCTTTTCTGTCTCCCAAACTAGGACTTCCAGATTTGGGAAATAATAGGGCACCCAGCTAAATTTTAATTCCAGATAAACAAGACATAATTTTTTAGTTAAGTGTATCCCAGGTGGGACACAGTCATATTAAAATTGAGTTGTTTATCTGAAACTCAAATTGAACTGGGCACCCTATATTTTATTTGGTGACCCTATTTCCCACCCGCACTCTCTCATCACCACTAGAATATGAACTTTGTCTATTTTGTTCACTCCCCTTTCCATGTTGCCTAGAAACTGTACCTCACACATAATAATTGAGTATATATATGATGGAGAAATGAGACAATACAGGAGAAACAATCAATAAGCCCACGTGAAGATGTGAAGCCCTTGGAGGTCTGGTAGGAGATGGAGACCACAAGACTTCTCTCCTGGGCAACTGGACAGACCTGTAACTATGGGGCAAGGCAGAGCTCTTCATCTCAACTACAGCAAGGCAGGTATGGGTGGGAAACCTCAGGGGACCCAGGAAAAAAATGGGAGAGAGATTATCCCAGCAGGAACACCGCCAGGTCAGGCAGGTCAGTCTAAAATATTAGAGTTGAAGAATAGAGAACGTAAATAGAGAGTGGGACAAACAGAGGGCCAAGTGGGTGGGAGGGCGAGTCCCGCGAAGGATGCCAAGAATGAGCAGAAATTTCACGACTTCCCAGAGAAGCTCCTGAGCCCCTCCAGGACTCTTGTCAGGGGAAAGAGTGGCTGCTTAGAGGACTAAAGACTAACAATTCTGCCTGTGGGTACAGAGACTGGGCCATTATAAATGTATCTGTGTATTTGGTTATCTCATCCCCTCTTCTGTCTGCTCCTTCCCGCACCCCATGTGCCTCAGGTGAGGGGCGTGTAGTAGCTGGGGCAATGCTGGTTATGTACATTATCATGTCATCTCAAGTTTGTTCCCAAAAGAGCCTTTCCAGAATTTACACGTGTCATCGTTTACCTCATGAACTCTAACAAACATCTGCTTTTCCCTAAGCAGGAGCCCTCACAAATATTTTAGTTGAAAGGAGCCAAGCCAGTCATTCTTAGCAGGTGAAGAAACATTCAGAGAGGGAAAGCAGCTTTTCCAGAGGCAAATACCTGCAAAGAGGCAGATGTGAGATTTGAGCCCCAGTCTTCCAAGTCCCCGTCTTGTGAAACTTATGTCTAAAAACTCATTCATTTTTATTATGTTTCTTTGCTGTTTGATTTGGACATACAATAGGAAAGTGGCTTCAGGAAGCCTCCGGCCAATCCCAGGCTTTCCACTTGTGATCCTGTAACATAGAGCAAATTACAGGAGCTGCTCTGAGGCTCGGCTTCGCTTTTCTGCAGTATGTGGGGTTAAATGCTTGCTTTCTCTTGGCTCTAAAGGATTAAGATTTGGTTTTCTTATTACTGTTTATAAGAACTGACAAAATTTTATTAAACTCATGATATCACATAATGATGCGATTATTTGTTGTTGGACTAGCAGTGTCACCCAGTGGTTCCTTCATCGTCGGACATATGGTTAAACCGGACTCAAGTCCCAGCTGCACAGGTACGGAAGTCCACGACCTGCTCTCCTGGGCCCCTTGGCTTCAGTTCTTGCATCTATGCAAGTCATCTCTGTTTTGCCCAAGCCCAGGTTAGACGGTCAGTTGGGTCTTCACCAGTTGCCTCAAGAACCCCACTCTCTCTGGGCCTTCTGCAAGCTCAGGGTGGAATGTCTGGCTCTCTTGAGAAGGTGTCATGTCACAGCAGTCTTTCTTCATCTTACTGGCTTCTCCTTCCGCCCTTTCCATCTCACCTTCTTCCCTCTCTCCCTCCCTCCTAGACCAGCCTCGGAATTCAGCTTCACTCTCTCTTACTTGGAGCAATTTCATAGTTTTTGGAAAGCTTCTCCTTGCATACCAATCCCTAATTCTTTTTCTCTTTCCATCCAAGAGGCAGGGGGTGCTTTGTGACATGAAAGGAAAACAAGGAAACCTTTACCCTGGGGTTAGGTCTGGTCATGCATCAGAGAGCTGGTATCCTGGTAGACTTGGTCTTGTCTCACTAATCAGCAAGCTCCCTCCCTAAAATTAGAATCTGTTTGTCTACACTGGTAATATGAATAATAATGAGTAGAAAAGAAAACAGGTCTATCAGCCAGGAACTTAATAAAAATATCCTATTTCAGATAATTGACTGAAATGGGTCTTATACTGATTAAAGTTGTAACTAAACTAAACCTAGTAACTTAACCTTCATTATGCTTTAAAAAAAAAACCTCTAAACATGTAAAATAAGAAAACATGACAGCTGTAGCAATAATATTACGGTATGGAATGTTTCAGAAATAAGTCTGCTGGTCAGTACAAAATGTAGAGAATGTAATTTGAACAAGAAATTCAAAAGCAAAGGGATAGCTAAGAATTTAGGGAATCACAGAAAATAGCTAAGCTGGGTTTATTTGGGTGGAATGTACACACAGGAGAATTCTTCTGGACTTTGGGCACACCCTTGAAATTTGAAGGTCTGGGTACAAGCCCACATGGATGACCTGCCTCCCACCCCACAATGCTGGTGTCCTCCCTTCTCTTGCCAACCTGGGCCCTATTATTCTCCAGGAAGGGCTGTAGGGGTTGCATGTGAGCACCACAGCCTGCAAGCTTTGCCCATGGCTGCCCACTGAAAGCTGCTGCAAGGTCACCTACAGGATTAGGGGTGCACACACCAGCTGTGCGGTTCACCCCTGGGAATTTGGACCAGGGGAAGAGGCCAACAGGTGCTGGAAGTAGAATCTAGACAGTTTAGGCAGGAATTCTTGGGTCATACCTGAGATAACTACCTGGGATGTGACCTGGAAGTGGGGAGACCAGACTTTAAGTAAGCATGTCTCCTTAGCCCTATGAACTCCTCACCCTGTGAGGGGGAGGGTCACAGCACAAGAGGACAAAGGAGGCAAGACATCCTCATCTGCTTGCCTGGGTCTAAGGGAAACACTATCCAGTATTTCTTTTTAAAATAACTTATGAAAGGGGCCAAAGTGCATGAAAACCAGCCAAAGAGCAGGAAGCCACAGATGGTTCTCTTTTCTGGAATATAAAAAATTGTTCTCTAATGGAAAACAAAAGTAAGAACAAAGACTTAATGATTTAGGAAGACAAAATATCAAAATGAGTGAAGGGAGTTATGTGAAATGGCAGAACTTAGAACCAGAGCAAGTCAGATACGACACAGCGGTCCAGCTCCCTTGAGTTACACAGATCTCTTCTAAATTAGATGATCAAGGGTTTATGGCAACTGCCCATGAGGCTAGGTGGCTAAGAAAGCAACGACAGAGGCACTAGCCAATCAGTATCTAGCATTCCCCTTGCAAGGGAAGGACGGGGAGGCCGCTGGGTATCCAGTTACAGAGGAACACAAAAGCTTTGTTGCTGTTTGGGGAAAGACACTCATTCCACTCTCTGAATGTAGACAGGAAAGAATGAGGCCTGGGGCATGACGGGCACCTAAAGACCAAGAGGAGAGCAGGAACTAGGATGAAACAAGAAAGACTCAAGTTCTTAGCCAGGAGATTTAGTTGCCAGAGCAAAGCAGAACTGAAGCCTGCATTAGTTACATGACCAAGAAATACCTTTATTTTAAAAACTTGTTAAGTATTCTATGTTTGCAACAAAATGTGCCCTTGATAACACATCCATTTTTTAAGTTTTAAAACCCAGCTCCTTTCTTCTTTCCTGAAGCACAATTCTTAATAATAAATCTATGTATAGTTTCAATGCTAAATTATCTTTTCTCTTGGGAACAGAAAGTGCCTGATTATTAATAGAAATGTTAAATAGTTAAGTTCAATTGGAGTAATGCTTAAGATCAGTGAAGAGTAGTAGAAAGACATAATAGTTCTTAACATTTACTTAGACACCCAGGAGGTTTCTGAGTTACGGTGATATTAATGCTTCTGATTCAGAGAGGAAAAGAGTCTGCTCTTCTTTAATAATTTATTTTTATAAACAATTACATTTATCCCTTTACCTTTTCTGATTAAATTTTGAGGCAAATATTATAATCTTCATTTGATGAATGAAGAAACTAAGGCTCAGAAAGGGTAAATAACTTGTCCAAGGTCATACAAATACTAAGAGCACCGCTGGCATAACCTGAATTTAAAATCCCCACTCTCCGCAGTGGAAGCCGACTCTTAGGCAGTGCTGGCAGACTGCCTGGCTTTGAAGCTGAACTCTATCACTAACACATTGGTGACCCTGGGCAAAATATCCTTTCTGTGCCTCAGTTCCCTCATTACTAAAATGGAGCTAAAACTAATGGGACTGCCGTGAGGCGTGAGTGAGCTAATATGCATAGAACATCTAGGAGAGGGTCTGACAGGAAATGCTGAATGCGTGCCAGTAACTGTCATGTACTGCGCTCTGCTGTTCTCTGCACTGAGACATCAAGGTACCCCATGATGGATAGAAAATCCCTATATGGCTGATAATACTGGTGTTTCAGTAACAGATTTCTAAGACCACAGTTGTCTGTAATTTAATTTTTAAGTACTACAACATAGCAGTTTCTCTTCCCCTTACCAAATGCTGTTCATCTTTCAAGTCTCACCTAAAGTCACCTACGTATTCAGAGCAGCATTCCTTGACTCTTTGCACCAGGCTTCTTTTGCCACAGTACTTAACAGTACTGTTATTTAGCAGGTTTTTAGTACAACTGTTCATTCACTGTCCCCAGCCCCAGTTAGGATGGAAATTACAAGAGGGCAGAGACAGCTTTAATATCAGTGCTCAGATGGTGTCTGGCACTTAGCAGTAAGCATTGAAGAGATACTTGAATAAATCAGTAAGTGAATCCATGTTATAGATTTAATGGAAGTTTAAAAAAAAATCTTCTTCAGATTATGTATGTAATTTAACCAGATGTAGTGAATCAGTATTTTTGTGATCCCTTTTATAAAACATAATGTCTTTTCAGTTAAAATGGAAAACAAATGGACTTGATAATGTCCTAATTCATTCAGAGACATTTGCTTTGTTTTGTGACACCTGTGAGCAGCTTCCCTTTGTCTCACACCCCTCTCCCCATCAATAATACTATTCCTTCAACTTTTTCGTCTCCCCCTCCAAAGAGTCTCACTTAGTAGTATGATAACTAGATCAAATATTATACTAACATGCGTAAATGATGTCAGAGGAATCTTACTATAATTGTTTTATTTCAAACCAGCATTAAATTACCTCTTTCAACTAACTTCATTCCTCTATAAAGGAACTTAAAGTTAATTGCATAAAGAATAGAAATATCACTGTTCCACTTAAAAAGTAGAATTGAGGGAAAAGTCTACTTAGGAGTAAGCTTGTATATAAGAATACCTGAGAATATATGAATCATTTTGCAGGATGTAGTGATTTGACTATATGAAATATCCTGTAATAGGAAAATAGTATTTCTTCAGAGAGAAAGAATGCATCCTATTACTACAGTCATGTGTTCTTAGAGTTCTAACATACACATCAATAACTTTAAAAGATAAAAAAATAAAAATAATTTAATTCTCAGCTTTAACCAGCAAAAGAATTGAATTGCTCTAAGATACTTTCCCTGAACTATGAATTAATTTGGAATCAGAAATCAATCACGCCATTTGCTCTCAATATATTTTCCTAAGTCTAAAGTCGTAATGTTATAAATACATTGAGTAAGTAGATAGCTGGGTAAATTCTGCCAGAGGAAAATTTTAAGCTAATGCATCAGAAAACAAATAGGGTTAAATATATTCAAATCCTTCAGGGATTGAATTCAGACTGTTGGATGATAGAGTCAAGGTAGCCAAAGAAAAAGTGTATTTAGTTGTTACAGTAAGTGAATCAAGAATAAAAATTATTGAATCTATTGTGTAGCTAACTAGACAGACTCAAATTAATGGCTTGACCTTTGGAAGTCTGACAGCTTCAATTTATCTGCTCTTTAAATATACTCATAATAAAAATGCCACTAGAAGCATGCTGTGAGGATTAATGTCAGTGAGGAACTATGAAATTATGTATAAGAGATGATAGGCACACTTAATACCATAACTATAAGCTAATTAAAATTTAATGTTATTTAAAAATCACATAGCTATTTGGGATAGATTCATAGATGATACAAACATCAATTTTTTATTTATATTTTGGAGTTTTAAAAATAATGAATTCTAGAAAATACTCGAAAAATACATGAAACAAAATCCTCTTATATTTCTCTTTTCCTTTGGAATCAATGCCTATCACTCTGGGGCCTCAGAAATATTCTCACTTGCTTAGACAGAATAACTTGTTTTTAATCTTGAAAAACCTTTACTATTATTTCATAGTAACAAAGAAGCAAAGATGTGAACTATGAGGTGCATGCATTAGATTTCTAATGTACCCTATTTCTGTCCCAAATCTCCTCTTCTGTGGTATTTGCCCAGTACTGGGCACTGACTGCTGTTCTAATAAATTGTCATTGGATGATTTGTTCTTATGGAGGGCAATTAATCTGAAGATGTGGAAAGGCTAGAAAAATATAGGGTTCTAATAATACCTATTAAGAGTTGAGATTTTTAATGCCCTGACAGATATACGTCAAAATACATATATGTGTTTATATATATATATATATACATATAAAATTTGTAGACAATAATTTATTTTGTGAAAGAATCTTTCAGTTTAAAAAATAGTTCTACCACAAAATTGTTTTTCAAATCTCCCACTTCTCTAGTATATCTGAGAAGTAAGGTTTTAGTGACAAATATTTCAGATATACACCTCTTCACGCACACGTGTGTGCACATGTGTGCACGTGTGTGTGTGTGTGTGTGTGAG
The DNA here is from genome assembly GCF_030020395.1 of Manis pentadactyla. NCBI lineage: Eukaryota > Metazoa > Chordata > Mammalia > Pholidota > Manidae > Manis > Manis pentadactyla. Next base: position 91,666,733 of record NC_080023.1, read on the forward strand.
AGATAGAGAGAGAGAAAGGAAAGAGAGGGCAAATGAATCATGGAGCACAACTAAAAATGTTAATTATACCTTTAAATCAGCAACATCTATTCATGAGAACTACAAAAGTTTTTGTGTACAATTAGGCAGAGAAGAAGAGGGAGGAGGGTAGTATCATATTTTTAGGTAAGACAGCATCAAATCTGCCCTCACTGCTTCGACTCTTGGAAAAAAATCCAAATTATGGAAACAACAGCCTTCAGAATTGGGAACGGAGGACGCTAGAAGCTGGCTGAATTGGAAATGAGACATGAGTGACTTTTTGTGGATATACAATATCTCTTAGAGACTTAAAATTATTACAACCTCTTCTCTCATTTTACAAATGAAGCTGCCTTCAGCCCAGAGAAGAAATGGGTCTTTGAAAGACTGCCCCTGAGGAGGAAGAGCACAGGTACCCCGACTCCAGGACGGCGCCCCTGGGGTGCGGTGAGCAGGGAGAGCAAGGAGACAGGCATTTTACTTTCATGTGTAATCTGGCATTTCATTTTCTTCCTATCATGAAGTCAGTTGGCTTCTGCCCCTGCTGGAGGGTATGCCTAGAGCTCACTTGCTGAAGCTCTGCAAGTGCGATACCTACTATTACAAGACACTTGATAACATTTTTTGTGCACCTATTATACCACGTGCACTTTGGAGATATTATCTAGTTCATACTGCAAAATCTGCATTTATATTTATACCCACGCCTTTAAAAAATTAAGTAACTTGCCCAAATGAGGACAAGGACTTGCAGCACTCTTTCCCTGACTGCAGAGTTCACATTCTTCCCTCTGTAACACGCTGCCTCCCGTTTTTCACAGGATGCTTTAGTAGCCCTTTGTAGATGGTGATGCCAGAAGAAGCCAGACTGGAGTTTAATGCCATGTTACTGCTGATGTAAATCTTTTCCCTGATACAATCTGAAGAACTGGAACACCACTACAAAAATAAAAAATATTCAGCTTAACAGTCAAGGTGACCAATATTTAAAGGAAAATAGTGTAAAAAAATGTCATCACCAAGTTTACTGACCAAAGCCTATGACCAATTTTGTCAATCTGAATGGGTGGAAAATGTTCTAGCAGAAAACAAACACAGTATTTTCTTAAAATAGTTTCCTTTTCTTTCTTTTTAATAAGAGAAAACTCTTTGGATTTTCTAATTGTTATTTGCCGTATTTCTGATGGCTTAGAAATCACGCTCTTCCTTAACCATTGTCTGAAAACTATTTCCTAAGCATACAAAGTACTTCTTTGGAAAAAGTGAAGTTGTAATGTGGGGAAAAAACGTTGTCTCAATATAGTTTAAGGATAGTTATGTTCTTAAAAAAAACGATTATGCCATTTTGTAAGCTTTTTTCTTAGAAAAACAAATTCTAGAAATCTAAGACACATTTCATAAGCTCTAAATATAGAATTATTATTATTCTATTTCCAACTTTGTTTTTACTGTTTCAGCAAAGAGGACTTGTGGTTTTTGCATTTAATTTTCCTAAAAACGATATAGCAAATATTACAAATGTTAGATAATGACTAGGATTATCATAAATTCCACACACAAAGTTATAGGCTTAGGAGTAGGAAACACAATCTTAATCTACACTTTGACAATACTTTCATAAAAGTGTAAAATCATCTAGCTTCTCTAGGTTTTATAGAAAACACTTAAAAATGCCACAAAGATGTATAACAAGACATAAAACTGCATATATTAACTGTCTATTTCCTTGAAATAGAATTTACATTCAGTGACAAGGACAAGAAAATGTCACATTCCTTTTTCTCACTAAGGAAATTGCATATTTCCTTTCCAAAAATAAAGAATCTGCAGTCTTCCTAAACATGTATGTGACAGTTTTAAAGTTGTTTTGTTCAGGTCAAAGGTTTCTATAAATTTTCATGATTGTCTCAAAGATGAAAAAAGAAAAGCAGCAAAGAAGAAAAAGCAAAACATTAACCTTAGGTGCACAGCTTTAGTTTTTCACCAAATTTAAAAATGCTTATGTTAAATTTGTATTTTGTCCTTTCTAAATATTATCTTGACTTACATAATTTTCAAACCCAATTTAGAAGGTATATACCTTGAACTTTTTGCTTCTGTTTTCTCCACAATGTTCTAAACAGAAAGTTACTCTCTCTTTAACCAGGACTTGCGAAGCAGATGGATATGCATTTGACTAAGTGGAAAACAGAGCTGTGGCATGGGCAGGCCACTATTTATGAGTATGCTATGTTTGATTTGTGGACTAAAGGATCCCATAAAACTTGCTTGAGAACATTAATTTTGCTTGGGAACTGAGCAATTCTGGAAACAACCCCTTTTAAAATATAGATTGTCCAAATTTCCAACATTTCACTAAAATGAAATGAAGGAAAAGCTTAATGGTAATATCAAACACTTGGTCATAAGGGCATCGTGTCTACTTACCATTTAATCCTCAAGTTGACCCTAATAGGTAGGAATTGTTATTGTCTCCCTTTTACAGGTGAGGAAACTGAGGCCAGAGAATTCAAGAAGTTTGCCAAAATTCACATGGCCTCTGAACCTCAGGCTCGTGCCCTTGGCTAGCCTCACAGTACGTTTTAAATTGTGAAGGTTTATGTCTTAAAAGAGAAGAAAATTGAAGAAGATGGAAAAGGTGACTCAGAGATGTATTCGGCCTGTAAAGGTTAGGCCCCTTGTAACTTCAGAATTCAGTCCAGAGTGTAGGATTTAAAATTCTCGGGAAGACAAACAAATGGGCCACAGGATTTCACAGGGCCAGTGCAGAAGCTCTGAGGGAGACAGGAAAGCCCCAGCTCAGTTCCCTGGCTCCTGCTGGACTGGCCCAGCTAGTGGCTTTGTTAGCTGCCACAGTGGCTTTACTGGTCTCTGTAGAGGTTCCAGTTTGAAGAGTCAGTCAGGACTGTTGGGGAGCACAGATTTCCAGACCCTCCTGTGGGAGAGATGCTTCGTCCAACTAGCAAGTACACTGCAGTAATCAATGTCCACATGCACACAGTTAGACCTGTGTGGAGTTGTGGGGATTTTCTTCATTTTTCCCCTCATTATTGACAGTACAATAGAAGTGTACTACCAGAGCTTGGCAAGTCTAGTTAAATCCCATTTTTTGCTTGACAGTAAAAAGTAAAATTGTTGCTAAATTCAGGAGATTCCCTCTGTAAGATTGTTTTGTTAACCAAAGAAATAATACATATTACTTCTGACATGTTGAGAATAGAGTGCATTTTGTTCATCACAATTCATATTAAATATAGCTTTTTTCCCTACCCCGTATATATGTATGAGAAAGATACAGTACGTATTTCATACATAACTTATCAAAATAAAATGGGAAAATTTCTGAGTTCCTAATGATTAAATGCAGCTTTAAAAATTAAACTAATTTGATTATTTACTCCACAGTTTCCCTATATTTCAATAGTATATGTACTGTTTTTGTAAGTATTTCAACTATTACTAACATTACTGACTAGAATAACTGTAATTTTAATCCTCTCCAAATGATCAAAAATACTGTATTCTGTAGAACTCACCTTTTGCCCATTTACCCCTGGAATTCCAGGTGCTCCAACAGAACCCTAAGGAGACACATGATTAAATGAAGTTGGTATCATAATCATAGAATATTTCATTTCTAAATTTGTATTGTATTAATTACGTCGGCCATAACTTTATCTTGCTAAACCATGATGGGAGGCTGTGTTTTCAAATCTTTTCCACTGTGTTCAAATGTACAATAATGTAAGCAGATTCATCAAGCTTTCCCAGAAATTATGCAGTTAAATGTAACTATGTTTCTAAATATCCACTTAATCACAACATAATTGTAAAGCAATTCACATTATAAATTGAGATGTATATCTATCAGAGGGCTACATGGCTCTAAGCTGAAGTGTTTTAAGAAATAAATAGGCTTAGCTCCATCTGGAAAAAAACAGTAGTAGGAGGAACTCTTGAACTTCATGAGTTTAAATATCATGCAACAAAAGGTAACTAAAATGACAACCATTTGTTCCACAAGTCAAATATGGGAACCATGATGTAAACTCAAATCTGTTATATTTGAAGGACTTTTTCCTGGTTTTCAGGGAGTACATTTAAGCCACGTGAGTGTGAATGTCTTTCAAAGCACACTGCATATAGCTGTTACAAACGTTAAACACCGACTAGAATACAACTGTGCATAAATATTAAGTGTGTGTGTGTGCATGTGCACGCACATGCACTTGGACATGAGCACACATGCGTGCTGGAGTGATTATGAATCACTTGAATGTAGGTAGGTTGAATGTAGGTAGGGTCAGTGGAGAATAAAAAATTAGTTATTACCTGAGAAAATCTATGACATTCAACAGGATATAGAAACATTAACAAATGTTTTCAAATAGTATGTCATTTCCCTCCACACACCTCCCCTTTGGGCTCTGGAGAAACCATTTTTAAATGAAATATGCTTATTCTTTGTCTAGCTCTAGAAAACAGACTTCTCTTAGGAGATGTATGCTTTTAAATTTCTTTAATAATAATGGAAAACTTTTCTTAAAAGAGTAACTGTACACCTAAAACTTCTCTACAAAAATTTAGTGTATCAAAAATACAGTCACTATATGCAACACAAATTGAGACAGCAAATCCCTCAGTGCTTTAGGTAATTATATGGGGCAGGTCATTAAATGACTTCCCGAAGCCTGAGGCAGTAATTTTATCCTGGTGGCATGTGGATTAGGGTAGCTTTACAATTTCACACCATGCTTAATAGAGACATTATTGCGAAGGACAAAGTGTTCCTATACACAAGTTGTCTCACAACTCATTGGCTTTTAGTTGGTTTGTAGGATTATGTTTCAACAGATGCCACATGCCCAGTGCTTGGGGGATAAAAAGTCTATCTTTGATAGATTCCAAAGATAAAGAATAATCACTTTTCCACCTGTTGCAATACAATTGTTTTCTTTAGTTTCTGCAGGTTAAATAATCTTCTTTTCCCCCTTGTGGGGTGGGAGGTGGAACAGGGAATGGAGACTTAGTGATATTTTGTTGGCTAGCAGCCATTTACCTGTTACTGATATATTTACTACTGCAGTATTAGTATTGATATATTTACTACTGTAGTATTGCTGAAATGTTAGAAGTGCTAGACCCTTTCCATCAGAATGTAATGGTCAGTTCTGATGACTGTGGATGATGTTGAAATGACTAGCAGGAAGTCACTTTTCAGGTTACCTTCACAAAGGAGGACATTAGTGGGCCACTTGAATGAGGCCACCAAGCAACAAGCACATCTTTTGTTCTGGCTAGTTCTGTGGTTGTTTGGCGATCATATGTTTGACAAGGCCATGCATTTAGCTGGCTATGTAGTATGACCCATCACATTCTAAGTTCTGTCAAATGTTCTACCAGAGTTTGAATTAAAAATTCAATAACCTGCACATTTCGCAGACAGCTTGAAAAGAGTCTGCTCCGAATTTACTGGATTTTCTGTAATGGAGCCTATTAGAAATGTAATGGTTCACAATACATGATGGTATTTTTAGAAAGCAGAATGCACAAACCAGACTGCCTCAGCACGGGCTTACAGTAGCTAATTCCATTCACGTCTCATGCTAGCCATTAGGCAATGAGAGTATAATTACTCCCACAGTATTGTTTATACGCTACCTTTTGTCCTGGAGGCCCCAGAGGACCCTAAAAAAAAGAAAAACAATTCAATTAACACAATACTATAGCCATTTAAATGACCAATTAAAACTGTCCTTATTCTGTGGGGTTCTCTTTGCTATACTGAAATAGGCTGATGTTTTGTACATCAGGAAAAATGAAGATCTGTGGTTGCAAATACACAGTAGGTCTTTTCTTCTTTCTTGTTCTCTGTTGACAAATATTAAGCATATGCAGTAGGATTCTGATTTCTCCTCAAAAAAAAAAAGAATCTTTGCCATTTCAGCACATCTGTTTCTTCAAATGCCTACAAAGCTATCCCATCAATCTCATTTAGAGGGCCTGAGATGCTGCTGCGAGCAGCAGTTAAAAAGCAATACAGTTTCCCACCAAATTGACACATCACATGACTTCTACATCGGCAAAACCTCAGTAAGCAGATTTGCAAAGGCATTAATTGAACAGCAGTACAAAAACCATATTTTGTTCTATTCTTGCTCTTATGAAATGTTGCCAATTGACCTGCATGAAAACTTGTTTACAAATTATGGGATGCTCAGGTCAATGAGGCACCTAGTGTGTGCCAGAAAGCAGAACAAAAGATGCTGTCAGCTGTTGCATAAACTGTTATACTGGCAGAGGAGGCTAAGAGGGTAATGTAATTTTTAGGAAGATGAATGGGAATATTTACTATAAAAGAGAAATGTGGCAATTCTGAGATTAAGCATTTTTTAACCATAATGTCAGTGTTGGGATTCTGCTGGCCTTATCTAGAACAAGGCACAGCTTTGGGACAGTGGAAAAGGACACAAAGAGATACAGCCATCATTCTTACTATTCATGTCTATTTTTAAATGAAAATATTAGGCACTTTTTTTTCCCAATTCCTTTCAAAGTATTTTAACAAAGTTATACTGTATCATTTCATTTGAAAGCTTTTTAGCCCATTACACTTATAGCTAGCTTATTTTCAATGTGTGACACTTCGCTTAATCAACATTTTATATTCATACTCTGTAACTTTAAATAAAGCACTAGAGTGGTCATTAGAGGAACAATTGGTCATGCATGATTTTTTAAATTAAAAATACACAATGTTTGGGAGCTTTAAGAGAAATCTGTTTCTCAGAAATCATTGTGTAATCCTAACAGGAAGACTAAGAATTTCCTCATATAATCAGCTTTAGGTTACTGAAAGTGCACTGTGCAATATCACCTTCCTATATTTCTTTTTTGATTTACTCAGATAACCAACTTCTTAATTTACTAGTTATCTGCCATCTCTGTGTGATCACACATTATCCCTACTCATCTTGCTCCTATTTAAAATTGTTTTAGATTTTGCAGAGCAAATAGAGGCTCTCAGGTGTAAACTCCCTCAATATCATGTCTTGCACCAATTTAAACCCATGTGGACCTCATCCAATATCAGAGGAAGGATAAGCAGTCGTCTCTGTGGGGTGAATACAACCAGTACACTGGAATCCATCCCTGCCTCTGTCCTCAGGGAACTCTTTCCATCAATTTTCCCTGCATCTGTATCAGAGTGCCCGCTTTCCACTAGTTTCTCTCCCTTAACACATAAACATGTTTAATCATTTCCTCACTTGGGTAAATTGTTTTTTGGGGGGAATGTTAATGCTAAGTAGAGGCAGAATTTGGAAGTTGTAGTGATAGGAGATCTGAGTGTGAAGAAAAGATGGGTTTTACAACCTCTGTGACTCTACTTTTCCAAACTTTTCACTTCTTAAAATATTGATGTTAGAAAGGATATCATATAACAAAAAGCACATTAATTCAATGTTTAGACTGAGAATGCATATATGTTCAATTCAAAAAGCTTTTGTTTCCCATTACAAGCCTAAATTTGCCACTTGGAAAAACACTGTTCACTAAAATTGGATAGCTCATTACACTGATGTATATAATTCTAGAAGGTAATCTACTCCATACAAAAATAAGAACGAATTTAAATCAACTATTTTAACTATAGACTAACATATCTGATATTTTCTAACTTGGTCCCTTGTGAATGACCACATTAAATCAGAGAGTTAGAAAGACTAATTCAAACTCTGAAATCTATAAAATCATATTAATTATATATTTTAACAATATATAATGAAAGTCAAAGGTAACTATAAGGAAAATATAGTACTTTTCTTAATTGTTGGGAAACTGCTTTGGTTTTTTTGCTAAACTCCAAAAATTTGAGATGTAACATGAATCTGAATTGTGAATACATGTCTTATGGATCATTCATAACTACGTTGCCAAGGATATATTCCCAGCTGCCAAAAAATGTGCATATATTCCTTTGATCTCACTGGCAGGAAAAATGGTAGCAAGCCAAGGATAATGTCATCCTTTACTAGGAGGGGACTGAGAATAAAGCAGTTGACTATAAAATACAGATATACATTCGAGTAAGTACAGACACACACACATACCCGACACCCACACACAATGGTTATTTTACTAATCAAGATTTTGCTTGTATGTACATGTTTTGCGTATCCTCAGATTAATTATCCTATTACATATCTGTGACATTGCGGCCATTAAATTTCAGCTTACAAATGAAGGCTTCACCATTCAAAACTTGGTTTTGAAGTTAAGGTATATTGCTACCGGATAATTAAGATGTCTACATTTGATTAGTCTTGTGGTTTCTAATACAAATATAAATTTATAAAGTAATGGGGAAATGCCATAGAACCATTCACTAACTTATCTAATTTTTCTTAAGCTTATTTATATTTTCAGCTTGCTCAAGTCGTAAATAATGACTTGGATAAAGAATGCCATAAGTTCATTATTCACTAGTCAAACCAGGGCTTCTTATTACTACTAAAATTAAAGTTAATTGTTCTTGTGTTCCAAGATTTTGAAAGTAATTCCGTTATTGTTATCCCCATGACTTAAAAAGTTAGGAACAAATAGTTTTCCAAACCAGAGTCAGTCTTTTCAGTCCATTTTTATTAATGAATTGTTCCTTTCTTAGACATTTTCTTGGCAGGCATCTTTATATTTGCATATATTTTGTATTCCACCAATTAAGATGGGAAAAATTTGGTTTCTTTTATATTTCAAATTCTTTCTATGTCTCAAGATTAAAAAGTGTATAACATTTAGAACCTCAACATATTAAGCTGTGTTTCTTTAAGTTTAACTCCGGAAGTGTTGACTACAATTTGAACCTTAAAATACACTCATTTCAATACAGGTTCTGGGTGATATAAAAATGTATGAGCTTTTAAAATTGAAAGATCCTGCAAAATAGACATAACTTTATTCAAAAGATAAAAACCAAATGAGTCATAGAAAAATCTTAAGTGTGGAGTAACAACGTCACTTATCTGCAAATAAACTTTTACACCAAATTTTCATGATGCTTTGGAAAAGACCATGGAGAACTATGCAAAGTTAAAACTTATAGACAAGTAAGAAATCACACAGTGCAGTCAATTTTCCTTGCTGTTGACTGACTTATGCTAGATTTCATTTCTAAAGATAGTGTAAAATATTATGTAGAATATGATGAGCAAGTAAGTTAAAGAAACACTATAGTCCCACTTGGCGATTGCCTTTATGAAAGGCTTGCTGCTCAGTCCTGAGAGTGAGTGATCCTCACTCCTCCTTCTCAAGCCCACCACTCACTCAGTCCAGTCCCCCTGGTCCGGCCCTCTTCCCCAGCTGTGGGGCCATGCTCTTCTTCTAGCCTTTTCTCTCTCAGCTAATGTGAGAAATCTCCTCAGGGCCACTCTTCAGTCCACTGTGAATTTTCTAAAAGACTAATAGATCCATACCTTTCCTCTACTGAAAAACCCTTCACTGCTTCCGTAGCTTCTGAGAAAAAGCCACACTTTATAATAATTGTAGCTCAACACAGAAGCCATGTTTCCACATCTTGACACCTTTGTACCTCTGGCTGGTTGTCTCTATAGTAGGCTTTTTCTTGTTGGTCCTTTCCCCTCCAGTGATTGTGTAACTCAGAGCTCAGTGCCCTCGTCCTTGGGGCTAGAAGTGACAGCACTTCTTTCACAGAATCTACCAACAGCACTGTAATTGTCTGGTTATGTCTTTCTTTTCACCTTAAATTTCTGTATTTTATGCCATGTGCCAGGCACATAGTAACTGCTCAGTGAATCCTTTTGAGTTCTTTCACTAACTCATCCACTTAAGAGTTTTCTATGCCCATTGAGTGTCAGGTAATGTTCTAGGTGTACTGAGACATAGCAGTGAACAAAACAAACAAAAATGCATGGCATCCTGGACTTCATATTCTAGTGAGCAGAGAAGAACAGTAAACAAAAAAGTAAAATATAAAGTTGTGTCAAGTGGTGAGTGCTATAGCAGAGAGGGGATGGGGCAAGAGAAGTAGATGTAGTAGCATTTTAAATTAGGGCATCAGGAAAGGCCTCAGTGATAAAGTGGACGGAGCTCTGTAAGAGGTCAGGCAGGGAGCCAGGCATATAGAAGGGAGAAGAATGTTCCAGGCAAGGGAACAGCAAGCACAAAGGCCAAGAGGTGGGCACAAGTGAAGTGGGTTTAAAGAACACCAAGGAGGCCATAGGTAGGTAGCAGAAATTGGGGATATGGATAGGGAAGGGAGATCATACTTGCATGGCCTTATAAGCACAATGGTGTTTATTTTGAGTATGATTAAAAACAATAGGAATGAAAAAATGAATACATAAAGTAAATCGAGTTTTTTCTTGCACCTAGACAACAGTGTCTTCAAGAAAGGAATGACAAGATGACATTTCACCTTTGCATTCACCTGAGTCCATCTAACACTACTGCCTATTCTAATAGCCTCTAGATTATCTAACTGCAAGAGGGATTGAAGGAATTCAGTACATGGCCTTTATATTAAAACAGCCAAGCAAAAATCATCTTAGTTACACAGTCTCATTAACACAGAGAGATGTGAATGTAGGCTTAAGGTCCCTAATGCACTTTAGAAAGCCATTATGCAAACAGTAGGAAGAATGATCAACCCAAGTGAATCTTCAAAGCAGGCAGTTAGGAAATGGATGCTTTTACAACCATTATGCATTGGCAGTACTTTCCAGTCTGTAATAACAGAAAACAAAAACAAAACAACCTTTTTTAAAGAAAGTGTTTTGCTTGACAGCTCATGGAATGGAAAAAAAATCAATGAATTTTCCTGACATTACTGATGTTAGCATAAATTTGATTGAAGTATTAATTGCTTAAACAGGATGCAGAGTTTCTGAATGATGTGCTTTAGGATGCCTCTTGGGAGGTGTTTTAAGGCAAGTTCTGGTTGCCTGCTATTAGGAAATGATGTTCTGTGTGAGCAGGGGGCGGACACAGTTCCTGTTCTGTCCCTGATGGCTAACAGTAAAATTTGAAGCTCTGAAAGCTGCTGGTCATTTCTGGACGCAAGAATATACAACCCAGCTTCTGTAATAAAAAAACACAGGGAACAAAAAAGAGGTGGTCCATCTGTGAAGGGGAGCATAAAAGCCCCAAACTATTAAGACACATAAAATGATTTCCTTTTTGAGTTAGGAAGTTTCCCATGATTTCATAAAAGCTAGGCAAAATGAAGAGAATAGTTTTTAAAGTCTGGTTCTATAGAGCATAATGATAACCTAACCCATGGAGTCATAAAATGTTAGTATCAGACTTTCCTCAGGATTTGGTGCAACAGACTTTAATTACAACTTTTTGAAAGACATTAATCCGGTCAAATGCATCACGAGGTCAGAAAATATATTAGCTTGGCTTATAAACAGTAGGAGGCAAATTTGAAATAAACAATAGAAATTTGTCTTGCTCAAGAAGGATTCATTTGAAACATAATTATATATAATTCCATGCTCTGCTTGGATGTTTGATGAGGGAGGGTCAAGAAACATAAACTCTAGCTACTATTATATGTATGTCTGGAGTTTAATTTAGCAATGTTTTATAATATTCAGATTTCATAGATTCAGTGTATGGGAATGCCAAACTAGAAACTATTGGGAAATGTTTAGAATATAAGAGAGTGTTGTGCTGAAATGCTTTCAAGGTAAAATCCAATGATTTAGTTGAACGGGGTATGAAGGAACACAGCATAAACAAGCAAAGAGCAGGACAGTGCTGAGACAGGAGAGACTTATATCTTGTTTTGAGTCTTGCATGGACTCTGTTTTCAGTCACACTTAATCATTTATATTTTCCCAAGGAATCTCCTATTAGTCTTCCTGTGAAGTTCCTAATAATTCTTCAAGACTCAGCAGTCATAACTCACCTCTTCTGTGAGTCTTCTCCATGCACCCAGGATGAGCTAGTTTTTATCCTCTGTGTTTCTCTAGCACATTTTAACTGGCTATATTTTAAAATATTTAAATATTTATAAAATCTACTTGACTAGGCAGCAAATTCCTCAGGCCATATATTTTACACTCAGCACCCAGGTCACTGCCTAACAAATAAATAAATAATTACTGAACAAACTGAAACAACGAATTAGTGACTACAAAAACTATTAAATCCTATTTACCAGATTTCCTCCATCATTTTACTACTCAGCTATCAAACTTCTCTTACTGGAAAGAGTTCCCAGTTTTGAGGCAGTTGTTTCTGTGTAACCATCTGAGTTTTTTGTTTCAATAATATCACTCCATATAATTTCTGTTATTTGAGGACGTTCCTTTACAACAGGTTTCATTTAGAGTCTGTCAAGAAGATGGCATGTCATTATATTAATTTATGAATATTTGATGAAAAACGTTTTAAATGGACTAAGTATTTTTAAAAAGAATAAATTCCTTTTGACTTCTATCTCATGTGCTGACTTTCTGGAGCAAAAAAGGATGAGTCATGTATCGGTGTTTCTCCAAATCATGAAGCTGTGACCTCTGTAAGGGAGGTCTCCTAAAGCTCACGAAATTAAAGAAGTAATGTATTTTTTCACCACTTGACAAAACCAGGATCCAAGACTGATTTTTGAGCATTAAATACCACCAGCAGATTAAAGACAGATCTAGGTACTGGAGAATCTATGTTCTGATCTGGTTCCCAAACAGAGACCCTTACCACCTCTCACCAGATACCCAGGGTTGAAATGAGCTCACTCCATCTCTTCTAAATATTTAATAAATGTTTCTTGTTGCTGAACCCAAAATGGAGATGACCCATAAAGAAAGAAAAATTAACAAGCTTCCTCTGCCTTCTGTGATTGAACATACTTCCCTGGTGTACCATAAAGGAAACAAGTTTATGGTTCGCCAAGGCCCATCATCCTACACCACACACTGTAAAAAATATTTTTACTGAGTTAAGTGCAAGTGCCTTTCCTATTTTAAATCAACAATGCTGAGGAACACTAGGTGCTAAAATTAAATATTGCACGATCAGCAGGAGGAGGACTTAAATTTAGGGTGATTGATATGCTCATCTACTATTCAGATTTGTTCTCTATTTGTCCATCAGAACTTTCTGGAATGATGGAAATGATCTGTATTGCTTAATTCAGTATGGTAGCCACTAACCGCATGTAGCTATTGAGCATGTAAAACGTGGCTAGTACAATTGTTAGGAATTGGATTTGAAACTTTATTTCATTTTAATTAACTGAAATTTAAACAGTCACATATGGCTAATGGCTACTGTCTTGGGAAGTGCAGATGTAGGAGACCAGACTGTGAAATGTGTCAGATTGTAATCAGGTGAACTGGATTCTAGTGAGCTGCCATTGCCTACCTTGTGACCTTGGTCAAGTTGTTTAATCACTGATGCTGTTTCTCTGTTTGTGAAGTGATAAACTCGCTATTACCTAAGGTTTCTTACACATCTTTTATGCTCTACTTTAAAAATAGCCACATAGCATGACAAGAAATTGATACAATTACTTCTCCACTGTGCTCAGGAAAATCAGCCTTTTAGTTACACCATGTATATTCACAGACACACATCTACTCCAAATAACCTGTAGTACACGAATGAATAGAAGAAAATGCAGGAGAAAAAGCAGTTTTGTTGGATTGGTCCTGCCTAATCCTAATCCTGGAATGCATGACATCATTTGCAAGAAAAATATAAAGCTGATTCCTTTGTATTTTTACCTAGTTTACCAATTCATTGATTCACACCATAGAGTTATTCAGTTTGTTGAACATGCTAAGAACCAAGCACAATTATTGTATGATGATGTGGTAAATGCTGTGAGGAGGGAGATAGCAACTTCTAACTTAGCTTGGGGTGTGTGTGTGAATGTGCGCAAGTGAGTGAGTGTGTGCGGGTGCGTGAAGTTCTCTTGAACGAGGTCACCAAAGCAGAAGTTTATTTTTTTAAGAATCCACTGAGACACATGGACTCTGTACTGCCCTCAGCTCTGGGCAAGAGGGCTCTTTCTCTGGAGCCCATGCTTTAGAGAGCTCTTCCCTGGCTGCACCCCACCCCTGTGGCAGCCACCTCTGAGCTCAGACTATGGTGTAGGCCCCAGGTGGGGGGGGGCCCGGGGTTCTCTGCTGCTGTGCCTGGAGCTCACCTCAAGGACTCCGAGTTGCTTCTACTTTGGTCTGTTTTCACAAAGGCGAGCCATGCCATCGGAGTGTGCCACAATAAACTGGAGGAGGCAGGAGGTGGGTATTTTGAGGTGTGTGGATAGATCTGATCCTGTGACCATCCCAGAATATCTACATGAGCGTCCAGTCTCATAACACTGATGGGTGAAGTGGGTGTAGGAGAGAAAGGGAGCAGGCCAGGGCCAGGGGCTGGGGCGGGGTTACAGCTCCCCCTACGCCACCTCACTTGGCTTGGGTCTCCACCTAGTGTAGCGATTCTGCACTTGAATTTGCCAAGTCATTATGAGCACATATCTCTGAAGGTCATAGGATAGAACATATTTTACTTACAAGTTTAATAGTTTGGTTTCTACCTTTTAAATATTTAGACATACTGTAGAAAGGCCTCCATCTTGCCCTAAAATTTGTGTGTTTGTCCTTAATATGCAGATGTAAGGCACAGGCCTTACAGGGACCCAACTTAATTAGAAAGATTTCTTAATCTAATGAGATATGAGAATTTGTTAAAGAGATCAATTATAATTTCATGAATATCCTCAAAAAAGAATGACATTTTGCATCAGTATATTGCTCTACAGTATGTTGGATTCTAAAGTTAAAAGAAATACCTAGAGAAGTTGATAATAGGTTTGAAGGAGACAATTTTTAAGGCTTTCTTCCATTTAAAACTTAGTATGTAACTGTTGCTCATTGTACTACTTACAAAATACATAGGTATGCATATATAACAGATAAATAGCTATATAATATACATCTGCACATTTATAATGAACACATAGTAGGATGACAGGACTTTAGAGCTGGAAGGGGTCTCAGATATTGTTTAGTCTCACCACTTTTGTAGATGTGGAATCTAAAGCCTTGATATTTTAATTTGTCCAATATGATGTAGCTTATCAGATCTTTAATTGGAACCAGTATAAGAGAGTTAAAAATAGAGCTGATTCACAGCCTAGAGGTCGCTAAGAAAAACAAACTGAGAGAGAGAAGAATACAGACAGTCATCTTTCAGCCTCTAGACTATCTTTTCATGCTTCAGTGCTCTTGGGTGTGTGCAAGTGTTCTTGTGTGTGTGTGTTCTCATACAGACTTGATTGTGCTCTTAAATTGCTACTACATACCACAGCAAACCATCTTTAAAGGACAGTCAAACGTTGCTTATTCCCACACTGAAGTGACCTGCAGACATCTCTACAGAAGTCCATGCCCACAGGTGTCCACACAGAGGAGCTCCCTGAGCTGGGCAATGGGATGGGGCAGCGGGGTAGCACCAGCAGGCAGCACTACTTTACCTTCTCTTAGTGCACTTGGAAAGCCAAGCACTACAGGCTCTGGACAAAAGCACTGAGGAGGTGGGAAGGACTCTGCCAGTGTGGCATTTAAGTCCTTCATGGACAATCAGATTGAGTGGGGATAATAAAGCCTCCTAATGGTTGCTAAGGCACCCCAGCAGGCAGTGGGCACAACTGAAGTACATGCAGTTTCACCAAACAAGATTTCATTGTTAAAATTCAGTCTAATACTAAATACCCTAAGATGATTTGGGTCATTTTTGTTATTTGTGATTTGAAGGTTTGGGGTTTTGCTTTCTCTGCCAGGTTAAAATCATGAAGAGAAGCCTGCCATTGTCTGAGAAGGCCTGCCATCCTGCTGATAAAGAGAGCTGGCAAAGTACAATTAAGTTAAACTCTGAGTTTTATCAAATCTGCTGAATAGCAATGCATTTAACTAAATATAAGGAAATCTTTATCTGTTGGATAGAATTATCTGTTGTAATTTCAATTTTATTTTAAATGAAGCAGAAACAAATACTTATGCATTTGTTATTAGCTAACATAAACTGCATTATATTCACTTGACCCAAATGTTTTAAATGTGCTTAAACCAGAAACTAAAATAAACTGAAAATCATAACATCTTCAGACACAAGTCCAAATTTCACTTTAAGGAACAGTAACAACAAAATTTCTCTGAATTTCTAACACTCAGACACCACCAGGGTCCAATGAGTGACATAGTAAATACTCATAATTCAGTGAGAGATGAACAGATATGCTGTGATTTTGAATATATTTGGGGGTAGGGAGAGAAATGAAGAAAGAGTTTCAGAGTTGGGAAAGGGACTTCATCTATGAAACCTTGGATATAGACACTTGAACAAAAAAAAATAACTTCCAGGAAACTGGGACTAGTTGGCATATTAAATAAATGCATATATACAGATACCATCTCTCTCCTGTGCTTTTGAGAACTTGTAGTTTATTTGTCCAAGAAAGAAATAGTAAGATTATAAAAAGGAAAGGCACCTTTAAATATGCTATGTTAACAACTACTTAAGCTTCTGAAGACCTGAAAAATAAAGATCACTCGTGCTAAGGTCCAGAACGTTAGCACTCTCAACTGTGCTCAGTCCACGGGTTGACTCTTGCTTGGGTCTAGTTTTGTGACTCTCTTCTTATTTAGATGGAATCCAATTTCTCAAAAGTCTCTTGTTTAAAATCTTATCCTGAGCCTCTCAGAAAATCTGGTCATGTTAACAGAATAGATGCACAGCAGAATTAAATAAATATGGAACTGCTTGAGCTGTAGGTCCTCTTTTGTATTCTATCAGAGATGCTGTTAATCTTCAGATGATTATTTTTGCAATATAAAATATATATCCTGGATTATGAAAAGTAATCCCCCAACTGACACACTCATAAACAGTTTTGTAAGAGCTAATTTTAGATCATTTCTAGTTTTTTTTTAATTTCATCATCACAGGCATTTAAAATTTTTAAAAATTCTCCTAACCCTCTCAAGACCCTCATGGAAGCAAATACTGCATGGCACAAACTAATAAGTGGTGCATGGAAAAGATGAGGGCAGTGGTTTTTATTATCCTTGCTTTAACTGCTGGACAAGATGGGGAATGTTATGAAAAACTATAACATAAGACTACGTAATATGTAAAAGGAGAGAAACACTGACAACAAATAGGCAAAGGGAGTAAGTCACACTACCAAGCACAGTGTTGGCCACCCTGTAATCTGACTGACAGCTGTCGCCACAGGGCCTTAGCCTCCAGTTTCACACAGTAGTCTTTCTGTATGCCGAGTTATGTCACTGGGCATCTGTTTTAGCAGCAATACTACTCACTTATGGAACTCTTTGTAGTTCAGAAAGCATTTTCCTATTATTATATCACTTGCTTCTCACCATACCCCAGGGAGATTGGTAAATAAGAATTACTGCCTATCTTTTATGGATTAGTTAAAAGGATCACAGACTGTAGTCATACACTCCTAAGCAGTTTTGAGGCCAGAACTATTGGTACAATGTACTTTTCTCCCTACCAGACATTGAGTCAAAACACACACACACATGTAATATTTAAATATAAAAGAAAAAAGAAAAAATTTAAGGCATCTTTTCTCCTCATGAAAACTGTTATATCTCCAGTATTCTCTCCCCTCTTTGAGATGGGTTAAAATACAAAGATGCTACTTAAGTTAACAAACATAAATAGTTTTTTTGTAAATCATATGAATATTTCACTTAAGCAAATATAAGAAATAAAAATTCAGTTTGCTGGGAAGAGGAATTAGGGGATTTTATAGCTTTACAAAAAGACTCTGAATAGTATTGCTTTAAATAGCAAAATTCCCCAGAACATTTAAGATATGTTGATTTATGAAAATCTGATTCATATAGAACGTTATAAGAATACATCTGTTATATAAATCCATGCTCACCTGTAATTTACTCTAGAGGGAACAACTGAGTGATAATAATAATAACATACTCATATAGTTCTTCATTATATATCTTAGAGTGCTTTCCCCTAATTTATTACATTTGTCTTTGGCAATCTTATAAGGGAAGCAGATGGGATATTATTTGCTTTTCTTTACAGATGAGAAATTGAGAGGTTAAGCAACTTGCCCGAGGTCAGGCAAACTATTCATTCATTTACTGCCATTTGAGTGATGTTGTTTTAACAGAGTAGTCAAGGAAGTATGATTTTTCCTCTTAATTTTTTTAAACCAGCTGTGAAGACTATTAAAACAGAGGTGGATGATCTCACAAATATAATGTTGAACAAAAGAAGCCAGACTCAAAAGTGTACATACTTCACAGTTCTATTAATGTACAATTCAAATGCAGGCAGAATAATCGGTGGTGGCAGAAGTCAGAGTAGTGGTGAACTTTGGGAAGAGGAGGATGGTGACTGGAAGGTAAAGGAAGGTTTCTGGGATATGATACCACTCTATTTCTTGACTTGTTTGTGGTTACATTGCTATGTTCACTGTGAATATTCATCAAGATATATACTTATGATTTGTCTACTTTATATATATTCTAGTTTTCTTTTGACATCTTTAAGAACAGTATGATGCACTTTAGAAGATCATTACATTACACATATTCTTTGAACATTTGTGATTTCCATTAAGTGCTTTAGCTGCATTTAAAAAATTAGACTATGAACCAAATTGAAGACTTCAAAGAGAGAAGAAAAAGTTTATAGAAAAAGTATTCAGGATCATCTTCATTTGAAAGGTTACTACATGAAACGGGAAACTGGAGCAAACTAAGGCAATAATATAATTCTTTTAGTACTAGGTGAACATTTGTATTTAATGACATTAAGCAATGATGTAGGGAAATGGGATTCAGTTGTTATCCACATAGTATATCCCTAACTTTATATATACGAATTTAAAGATTGTAATTTTTAAATAATATCCATTTTATTTTAGAACTCTGTGTATTAGGATGCTGTACTGGACATCAGGGTACAAAGCCACTGGCAATGATAAAAGCCTGAGGAGGATGTGCCTACCGGGGGGGACATGCGAGGATTCCTGAGAATCCCAAGTTTCCCTCAATATAAGAACGCATGGGAGGAATATGTTTTGACCATCATCCAGGATAGAAACTACAGATGTATTCAACTGCTAAAGTGATTTTGAAGTTTATGCTGTTGTTTTCTAAGAATCCTTCACCCCCTGGAGCCCTTAAAAGCTAATGCTGCACTTGTATGCTTTTACCAAGGACGGCAAAGGTTTTCATTTTTACATATGGTCTTTTGTTTGTTTTGTTTTCATTTTATTCTTTTAAAAAAGAATTCATGATAGTGCCCTCCCTAAATTATCTGTATCAATGATCTATCTTGATATTATAGGTCAGGAATAGAGAATTTCCAGGTGGTGGGTCAGATTTGGGGGCGAAGCTTTGAAGGCAGCCACAGTACAGTGAGGACCACAGCCCGGTGGGCTTCTCCTCAGGACAGCTATTGAAGGCACTCCACTGGGGGAGAAGACTTTGACCTTAAATCCATTCACACATTCGTTTTAATTCTGGACCAACTGTCATATTCCTTTGCGGGCATGTTGGTTTCTCCAGGACCTAGCTCACTATTTTTTTTAAAATAAATTTTTTTTTTTTTTTTTGTGAACACCTGCATGCTGCCTGCCACCTAGTGCACAGAATGGACATGATCAAGTTGATGGAGCTCACGGCATCCAGGATGAGTGTGAGACACAGCTGCCTCCTGAAATTTGGGTTATTAGAACATTGCCTTGTGTTCCCCAATATTTTTCATGTCATAAAACAGGTCAGAAAGGTGGCCCCAGAGACAGATGGGAAAAGAAAGGGAGAGGTAGGTCAGAAGAACACTACTTTGGAAGGCTCAGCAAGGTGCCCCAACTTGTCTTTCACTGGCAAAGGACCAACAAATCATGAATAACAGGACCTGCATGTTTATGGGCGAGTCCACGTGGAGTCATTTCATGATCTTTTCTTTTTTAATCTTAGGTATCTAAAAAATGTTTATTGGTGCTTTGAATTGTATCATAAAAATTTACATTTTTAGCCATTTGTTCTGGGTATAAGAAATGCAGTTTACCTTTTGGGTACAGATTTTTAATCTAACACCCCTCTTACTAATTTCTTTTTTCTTTCTTTTTTTAAAATTAAAGCATAGTCATGATTGTTTTTAGTGACGGAGATCAAGAGGGCACAACTGTTTCTCTTTGGCTGGAGTCCTTCAACAAAAGAAAAACTCTGAATCACTGTGGAAGGTTGACTATGCTAATTCAGTTAGTCACACCAGGTCCTTTGGAACACTCATTTCTATTTAAGCTAAGAGGCATATCCCTGAGTTTAGTCTCCCTTAGAGAAGAGCTGTTTAAAGCAGATTCTGTCCTTTGACCTTCCTTGGTGTGTCTCTATTGCTCATCCACCTGGAATTTCCACCCTCTTCTCCTGTGTCAGTTTTGTAGATCTGTTGTCTTGTGACCTCTGTCATATAATACATAGGCCACACTTTTTAACTTTTACTGATTTTTACTCTTTCTGTTATAGGTTATGTGACACACATATTTGTTACACACAAACTTGACCACAGTTCTGAACAACCTGGACTTCCATTATTTTTAGTATAGAAAGGATAAATTAAGATACTTGCCATCAAGCCTTGTTCTCCTGGTTTCCCTGGTTCACCCTTAAAAAAGAATAGTGATAATTTTATTAATGCTATAAACATTAAAAATCAATTTCAACCTTTTCTTTTTTCTTTTTCACAATACCACTGGAATGCATAAATGTCAAATAGACTTTTCAGGCAAAACAGAGGAATGCAAGCACAATGCAATGAAAAGAGAGCCGATATTTGTTCTTCAAATTCATTTCATAAACATTCTAGGAGCTAATGAGTTTAAATTACAGCACAAATTTAAGAATTATGCCAAGAATGTATTCTAAATAAAACCAGTAGGAGTGATTATATTGTAAGTCAATAAATGGTCCTAGAAAAATATTTAATGTAACTACATTAGCATTTCATTTATTATATCCTGTTTATGATGACATAAAAATGATGAAATTGTGCCCTTGTATGAGAACTCAGAACTTCCATATATAGGACAGAAAGACAACTGTTTTTACTGCAGGAGTTAAATAACAGCATGAACAGAGATTGATTTTGAATTTTGGTTCTCCTGGACTAATGATGGCTGAAGCAGCATGCTTTGTTAAAATTAATAGCATTTATTAAAATAGGATTTTGTGCTGTATCATACCACTATCATAATTTTCTAATACTCAGATTCATATAGAATTTTATGTCATGTTTTATTGTCATATTACTGTAAAGAGAGTCATTGTTTACAGATATTTTTTGAAGAACTGTGCTTGCAATGCCAACTTATGTAGATGTTGAACTTTAAAAATACGTACTTAGAGGCTGGGGTGAGTGGATGGAGAGGGTGAGGGGGATAAAGTTACACGAAAATTCTCAATCATAATATAAGTTGGTCGCAGGGATGGTTTGTATAACATGGAGAATATAGACAGCGATTCTGTAATACCTTTCTCAACTTATTTTTATAAAACCTTTTCCTAGTGGTTAGGTAGTGTATAAAAATTAATTCTGGGCTACAAATCCTGTTTAAATTACATTTGTGGAATCAAAATCAATGATTCATACCTGTGCTTAAAGAGTTCCATTTCTTACTTAGATGAATAAACTGTATTCCCTTAAAGGATGACATAATATTTGGACAGTTTACAGTTTGTTGCACCTTACCTTTATCTTGTTCCTTGAAAGTAATGTGTACCTCGAATTTTCCTTAGAGTATACAATGCCCAATAATCTGACTAATTTTGTACCACAAAGTGGTTTTAACTACTCTCCTTCTTTGAGAGGACATTTGTATCTTTGTTGGCAAGCAGCAATCAACTGGAGAGCTTCCAATATCCCTCAAGCTTTCTCTCCTTTGGAGTGTCACCCCAAGGAAAGGTAAGACAGTAGAAGACAATTTTAGGAAGAAACCACTACTTTGATGGTTCAGTGAAAGCAATGCAAACAACCAGCAAATCCTATGTTGAAAGTCAATTCCTCATTTCATATAACAAATTTACAGCACCTTTCAGAAAGGGAAATTTGGTTTGTAAGAAGGTTGTCTCAGAAAAGTTTTAAAGTACTCTATATTCTTACAAAGAGAATTAGTCTTTGAAAAAATGCACAAATGTATGGATATAAAAATGAAATATACCAAAACATTAATGACTGTGGATGATTTTTAGTTTTACTTTTTTGGTTGTCTTTACTTCAAATTTTCCTTCTTTGGGGGTATTTTCCTTGTTTTGTTCTATGACACCACTAATGAAAATGAGTTAAGTTAAAGCAATACATTAAACAAGTAATTTAATTGGCACTAAATCTGTATTTTGAATCCTAAAGTCACAATATAAATGGATTTTTTTTTTACCTTTTCCATGTATGTCTCTAAATTGCTGGGTTACCTCTGCCAAACCAAACCAAACCATTTATCTAGTGTCCCGAACTATTATGTTATTGACACTCGACCAATTTTAGTAACTAAGTACTTAGCAACTTTGTTCTTAGATCTAAGTATTGAGATCACCTTTAAATCATTTCTACTAGGAAGCTTCAATACAAAAGACAAATGCTATTTGAACCATATCCATTGATGTTTTAACCACTAATTTTACTGCTTTATTAGCAATTTTTCTTTGTGGGGGGGTCAAGTTATTTACAAGGAGTTAAATACTGGAAATATTTATCTCCTTTATTTTCCATAAATCATAAGGAGCACTATTATCACTGCTATTGATCCTTTGGAAAATGTTATTAATCTCCCATCTAGTTCTTCAAGCTCATCTGTATTTAAACCAAAGGCACTGATGTACTCTGAGGCAATCAGGACACAATACAGATCAGGCATCTCTAATCACAGACTTCTTGAGGCTTACCTGAAAACGAGTTTAGCTGTTGTCTGCGTCTCGTGGTTTGTGTGTGCTCCCCGTGGATTGAGCAGTAAAGCAGAATCCTGCTGACAATGCTCTCTCTGCTTGGGGACTCTCCTATCATCCCACTTTCTATGACCCACCCCATTCACTTGAACCCCTAACCCTCCAACTTCATCCCAATTCTAAGCCCTTAAAATGAAACAAAACCTGTGAGAACCATTGATCTAAAAAGCTACTCACGGGCACTCCTGGTATTCCGCGGGGGCCATCTTTCCCTGTGTCCCCAGGAGGCCCTCTTGGGCCTGGAGGGCCTGGAGGGCCTGGGGGACCAGCCTGCCCTTGGTCACCCTACAATGGAGAAGGGAACAGACCAAAAGTGACCAAGCAAGATAAAAGACCCAGGTCTTCTTCTCAACACAGTAACTCTGTATTATCTAATCCACATGTACACTATGGAAAGAACCAGAACAACCAGAAATGTGAAGCCTGCAGGCAATTTGCCTGCCAGCAGAGAGCAAATAAATATTCATGCTGTGTGAGCTGAATAGATGCTATTAAAATCAAAGCAGCTCAGGAACCAGTACATTCAGCTCTTGGAAATAGCATATATGTTATCACTGTATTCAGAGCTGGTATAAAACTTTTGCATAACTTTATCCATGACAATACTGCATCAGTTAATTCACCTTGTTTAATAAAATGGCTGCATTTGCACTTGGACAAATGTGTTCACTTTTTCATAACCTATAAATTTAAGCATACAGTGCTTTTTGTCAAACTGTATAATCATTTATAAGTTACCAAAGCTAATGGTCTCAGAAACCGGATCTATGACTAGATATAATTTAAGCCTTCTTTTTTTTTCAATTAAGAAAAAACAGGCTCTCTATTCTTTTTAATTTTGGTACTTTCATCAACATTTCAAACAAATGCAGCTCACTAAACATAATTTTGCTGCAGTACATTTCCAAGTAGATGCCCACCAACCCCACTCCCACTTGTGAGAGATAAATGGTTAAGGCCACAGTATGCAGAGTAATAACTGAATGTAAAGAAGAAAGCAGACTTGAGCAAGAATAAGCACTACCTTAATCAGGCGGCGTTTAATGAGCTGCTGATCAGCAGAGAGAAACCCATGATTGATTTTAGGAAACACCATCTGATCAGTCAGGTGAGGTCAAAGGTGAAGTTCAGAGATGAGAGAGTTGAAGAATAGACATCAGAAGGCCCCAAGAAAGAAATAAAGATATACACATTAGACTTATAATGACCATTCAACAAAACAGAACTGGTACTTGTGTCTGACATGAGACGCTCTGGCTCGTCTGGAAAGAAATACAGCCCTGGAACAGGATGGCTGGATCAGTTTTTTAGTTAGAAATGGGTCTTTTTTGTGTCCCATCATTTTGCTGTGGGTGTTGGGCCCTTTGAATGTAGTACGTTAAAGAAGCAGGTAGGCTCCTGTCACCTGCAACCTGCACGTTAAGCAGAGAGTCCAGTGACAAAGTCCCAGTTCAATTTGTCAGGCTTGTCAACCAGCATAATGTGGCATGAACACGACTCTCAACTTATAAATGCCTTAAATCCAGAGTATTTAGGGTTATTTAATTGACAGAAAAATATCATAGAGCATTGGAATGGATGCAAATTAAACTGAGGAGGTGTGGCACGGGCCTAGGTAGGTCCCTGCCTCTCCTCATTGTCTGCTCAACTTCAATATCAATATCCTCCTCTCATTTTGCTCAGGATTCTCCTTCTTATATATTTGAGCTCACTAATGGACAGGAGGTCTCAAGAAACCAGTAACTTGATGCATAAAACGAAGAGGAGCAACCGGCCGCGGCCACCTGCTCCGCCAATTCAGTGTCCTTGCTCACTCTTATGCTGACTGCAGGCCCTGACTGAGCAACCATGGGTGCCAACCACAAACCTTGATGGTGAGGATCTGATTACTGTGCAGAGCGGCCACTGTGGGGAAGCCTGGCAGACCCTATGGACACAGGACAGCACGAAAACAACACGACACAGAACGTCACACAGACATTCACTGATGGACAAACAAAACAAGCACGTACCTAATGCCACCCTGCCCCAGCTCTAAGTCTTACTGTGTCTGACACACTGTAAACAAAGTCAGACACACAAGGCCCCCAGGAAAATATGCCATCTCTGAAAGGGCATGGTCAGATCGAGAGCTCCTCAGAACTGCTGCTTGTGGCAGGTACACTGGGATCTGTGTATACACTTGGGACATTTCTGGAATCTCACACACAAAATGTTAGTACAAAATGGAGATAATTGCAGACACTGTTATGAAAACAACACTGTAATTTCCTTCTATTGACATTCTGTTTACAACTCAGGATATACAATACGTGTATTAATTCTCTTTTGGACAACAGCGAACAGCAGTTTGCAATTAGATCAGGAGTATTCCTCAGAATAAACACAGTATGCCTCAAAAAATACAGTTTTACCACCCGCATATCAAAATTTCTCTTCTCTAATCAGATGATGAGTCTCAGGTCTTTCCTGTTGCAGGAATTCCCGCAGATCTGGTGGATGGAAACCTGTCTCTTATAAACGTGTGTAGTTCACATCAGGGGAATTTATGGTCACACTCTGCAGTAATCACTCCTGTCATGTAACTTTTCCAAAAGAACTTGACAGTTCACACAACCCCTTCAAGCAGAAAAGTGGCTTTGAATTCTTTAGCCAAGGAGAATGGGGGAGAGATGTTTTAGGGACCCATACATACTTCACTAACTTGCACTGACTTGTCCTCACAGGCCTTATTAATTGCATGTGTGAGAGAAAAATTTTGCCTTTATTCTACTTATTTTCCAGCAACATGTGATATTGGAGCCTTTTATTTCATTTTTTTCTCCCACACAGAACATATTTATCATACAAAGAAAATTAAGTGACAACCACAGCAATCCATGGGCTTCAAGTGTCTGCAGGCTTCCTAGATGTTTGCTCCTTTCCGCCCTTTCCTGCCTCCCACCCAAAGCTAGTTTGAGAATATTTTTCATCAAGGCCAGAAAGTTTCTAGTTTGTTAATCTTACTAGTCTTGGTTTATTTATTTTCTCCCTTATTTCCCCTTTATTAGGGATATATTTTTCTTTTTAAGAGAGCCAATAAACTTATGTTTGTTCTAGGAAGACATCTCTTTAGCCCAAGTGTCTTTTAATTCTCATTCCTCTGGCACTGGGACTTCTCAGGAAACAAAGCAGAGGAAATCTTATTTGGCCAAATCCTTTCTGATAAAGCTATGAAGTGGCTATGTAGTTTCGAGGAGACCTGTATCCTCTTTTTCTTCTCCCTAAATAAACGTCCTTTAAACACAGACTCTATACAAATTCAGAAATGCTACAAGTTGGAAAACAGATGTGTACAATTTGCTTTTGTTTTACTATGGAATATGAGTTTAAAATGTTATTAGATGGTAATGTGCCAGCATCTTTCCATCTGTGACTCATTAGCCCTATATTACACAGTCAGAATTTTATATATAAACCTCATATTTATGTAACAAAGAACAAAAACAGATACAAACAAGAAGTCTATGAGGGATCAGAATCTTGATTAGTGGCGATTAATCATAATGTCACTTTAAACAGGATTATCTAACAAAAATAACTTAAAATTAAAAGCTTTTAACAGCACACATGGTAGGTCTTACAAGTATTTTGAAATCTGAATGTATAAATAAGTCACTTCTTGTACTCATATCTGAGCATGACCAGCTTTCTGTCTGATCATATTTTCTAAATGCTCACCAAAAAAATGCATTACATTTTATAACTTATTAGTTTGGTTTCCAGTGTTAACAAGATCTAAAGAGGGAAGTGAATAGGTAATTCTTACCTCAGATCCTTTTCTTCAATGTAGTCTTTATTGTGTATTCAGTAATAATAAACCACTATTTGAAGAAGCTGGCTTTATAGTCCTCAATCATCTTAACTGTGGACATAGTACCAATTAGGTACTTAGCGCTACATTTTAGAGATTTCATTAGTGAGCTAGGCAAAAGGACCTCAGGAGCTTACATGTAGCAAAGTAGAAAGGAAACATAATAGAAGAATTCTCTTAAATGCTCCCAAAGATCCCATGGCTTGGGCTGCACTAGCCTAGGACCTTGTGTTTTTCAAATTGGTCTAATGTTTGAAGGTACCTGCTAGTGTCCTGGGGAAGTGTTTAAAGGCATATCTTCCTGAAGAATCAATTTTAATTGGTGGTTAAGAATTTGAAACATTTTTATGTAAAGTAAGCATTGTCATATTGCAGCATAGAATGCAAACTCTGCACATATTTTTAAAAATTCTACCATTTGATGGTGGTAGAGAACTTCATTTCACAGGGGACACAGGTGGACACTGAACTGACTCCTTCCTGCAGGAAGTCTTTGGAGGATAAGTTTGAAAAATAGGTGCTGAATACTGATCTGTAGGTCATGGCCTTGCATGGCCATAACTGTTAGGCTTCCCTAGCTGTTCATGCAGGGAACACACTTTTTTATTAATGATACCATTTCCCCACAGTATCATTAGTCAGAGTCTAAATAAGTGGAATGGACATATTTCACTTGGTTTTACATCTTGGAAAACTTGCCTGGTACACAGATGGTTTGAGTGGGTGTGGAAAAAAAATGTGTCTCCAGAAAAACATGGAGAGAGTCCAGGGTTAAGCTGAAATACTGAAATTATTTGTACAATTTTCACTCCCAAATATTTTGAATTCTTAAGAAACTGGATGAGCAAAAGTGTACAACTACATTATACAACCCATTTTCTTCCTGAGCACATATGTAGACAACTTCATGAACCTTCCTAATATTCTGTGAAGTAGGTAACATCTCAGGACCAGTGTTTTGACACCATCATAGGAAGGTTTATGTCCCTTCATTGCCTCCTAAAAGGGAAGATGTAAGCGTTCCCTTACAAGATGTTGAATGAATAAATATTTCATAAGCAATGCTTCTAACTACATAGGAGCCATAAATTCAAGATGCTATTGTCATTTTTATTGTGTATTCAGTAATAAGTGTTATATGATTACATTATAGTGAAAAAATGTTGTTTTCTATATTCTTACTGAATAATAAGACAATGATAGAGCCAGAAATTTCATCCAGAACTTCTAATTCCAGACTTTGTCATCAAGCAATCTATGTGTTTATTACTTCTCTCTACTTCTTTTCTAGTTTATAGTTTAAATATTAGAAACTAACTAGCATTCAACAATATTCAGGAAGCATTTATTTGGTGCCTTCCATGCAGCATTTACTCTGTTAGGCCCTGGAGCTTGAACGGTGAGCACGACCCAAGTATACAGGGTTTAATGTCTGGGGAGAAATAGGGAAAATGAGCAGGCAGTAATCATATGGAATGATAACCATTATGATGGATAAGCAGTGGAGCTACAAAGGAAATAAACGTGTACCTACTGCCAGGTTTGAGAAGCCATGGGAGAACTGCCTGAGACAGGTAATGAGGGGAGGGGAATTTGCACAGCAAGAGGAAAACCAAAGGCAGAGACCACTTAGGAAAATGTTACAGTCGTCTAGTTGAGGGACGGTGTCTTAAAACTAAAGGAGGGACAAATTTACAGTTCTGAGTGATATTAAGGAGGGGGGATTTTCAGGACTTGTAGCTTGACTGAGAACCTGGAGGAGAAAGAGGAGCCGAGAGTGTTGCTGGGGCTTTAGCTTGAGCAGTGGAGGAGCGTAGAGGGCACGCTGGAAGAGAGGGGCTTTCCGGGGCAGGTAAGGGGTTCTGGATGAAAAAGTCAGGTAGGGACTTGCTGAATTTGAGGTGTCTATGGACACCCAAGGAGCAGCAGTTGGAAATGCATAAAAATAGTTGGGAGAAAGGGGGCAGTCACGAATCGTAGGGCTGCCCAAAGTCATCTAGGGGAGCTGTTGAGAGAGCAGACCTAGGACAGAGCCTTTGGACAGACTTTGGTTTAAGGAATGAGCAGAGGAAGGGGCAACTACAAAGAGAAATAATGGAAAGTGGCTGTCAATGCAGAAGGGAGGCTAGCTCACCTCACAAAAGTTCTCTTCAGGCAAATGACTCAAAATGACTACTAATGAAAACCATGTCACCAGCTGTGCTGCATAAATGCACATAAACTGAATTGACCATTCACTGATTCCTCCATCACTCTTGCACTTACAGGTAATCTGGAGGCTAACAACTGCCAGTGTCCTTGACCATGGATGCTCACTGATATGTACAAAGGACAGAAGACAAAGAAAAGCAATTATTTTAATTATAAGACAGTCAAGGGACCCCAACAGCAAATCTTTATTGGAAGAAAAATATATCTGGTATGCTCAGAAATGAAAATCCCTGCATTTCCTCATAATGTAACTGTGTCATGATTCTGTTTGCCCAAAACATATCATGCATTACAATGGGTAAGTGTACAGCATAAATAAAGGTGAATATTTCTAGAAATTGATAAGATGATTTCTAGCTAAGAGAGACCAGATGGGGAAATGTTGTAATAGAATGCAAAATTATTTAGGTAAAAGAGTAACTTTAGTTTAACAGCAGGTACTATTAAAAGGTGAAATAAGGGAGAGAAAAGAAATTAAGAGAAAGAAATTTGCTGCTAAATCATTCTGTGTTGTAGTAGATGGTATATATATATATATATATATATATAAAATCTGTCCAAATAGAAAAATCAATCATGAAGCTAAATAGCTACAGTAATTCTTTGAACAACCAATAATTTGAGCACCGGGGTCTGTGAAAATCAGAATTTATAACTGACTGAAAAAGATGGCCTTATGGAAGTATTAATTAGAGGAAGGACTAGCTTTCTGTAGTTGAAATATATTGGCTCAAAAAGTTATTTTCTATTTTTTTATAGGTACTCTAAGTTCCATTCTATTGTATTCTCTCATAAATGTTATTTATCTTTAAAAAAGATAAATAAGAATTTACAAATTATTTAGAAGAGAAGGAGACTAATGCAATTTCTACATTGATAAATGTCATGAAATACTGTAGCTACTAAAATCCTAAGTAAAGACAAACTGCCAAAGATCCATGAATAAGTAAAAAGATGGCAGAAAAACTTCAACACTGGCAAGTGCAAAGGATAAGAAAAAATGCCTAAAATACACATACTGAAAAAGGCTCTATTTTTATACATGATGTAATAGAGGATTCCCCGGATGGTTGTAGTGCTTCCTAAAGAAAAGCTAAGAAAGGACAACAGAAGATGAGACTCCATGAAAATGGCAGGCCTCCTGAAGAAGCATTGTCCTGCCCTGAGGGAACCAGAGAACTGTAGACACAGGACACTGCGGAGAACACAGAAACAGCTTCATAGTTGGGAGACTGCACAAAAATACTGCTCTCATTGGATCAGAACTCTTCTAAGTGGACATCAAGAGAACACTCCTGTCTTAGGGTGTCTTAATAATAATAAAGATAATAAATGATGATGATCATGGTAATGATAGTAGTTATTCATATGATACATACTATATGTCAGGTATTATTCTTAGTACTTTACAAATATTAACTCTTTTAATCCTCACAAAAACCATTTGACAGATGAAGAATTTGAGGCATGAAGTGGTTAAGGGTTTTGCCCACCTAATTGTAAGTAGCAGAGCCAAGATTCACACCCTGGCCACCTGTTCCAAAGTCTACGCTCTTAGCCATTATACTTCCCACAAATCCTTCACTGACTCTGAATTTTATTCCCAGATATTTATTCACTTATCAAGAAGAATTTAATAAGATGCTACCATAAACAAGGCAATATTTGGACACTGAGATTAGAAAGCCTTAGCCCTCGTTTCATGGAGCTTAGAGTATAATCAAGAAAGGCAGACATTAAACAAGCAATTACAAATGTGGCTGGGATCTCTTTTGATATATTTAGCTATGCTCTTTTTCCCTTAAATTTCCCCATTTCCTTTGCCCCTCAATCAAATTCTTAGTTGGTTATCTGCTATTGCCTCAGGAAAGGTAGGAGGAGGCAGGGTGGATAACAAAACTTGTCTACCCGCAGTTCTAGAAACCAAAGACATCTAGGAAGATGCTCCCTCAAAATGGAAGGGAGGAAAGAGATCTATGGTCCCTGAGAGTAGCCCTACTTCCCAGCAGCACTTCCAGGATGTCAGCGATTCCTCAAAGGAAAATGGCCATGTGACATGTCTAGATGCTCGGGACCACAGGCAGCCCTGCAAAAGAGTCCCCATCTGAAGCATGGCACAGATATAGCAGAAAGTCTCCAAAGTCCCATACATACAGCAATAACAAACTGAATATGAAAGGCCATGCAGGTCAGCCAAGCCACACTTCCTACTCAGCAGCAAACCATGTGGATTGATGGCCAAAGATCAGATGCCTCTCAATTCTCGCCTCTAATAAACCTTTTGCTACTGTAGGACCCCAGAACTGTGAAGCAGGCCAAAATGAAGAGGAAAGTGTGGTGATCCTATAAAGACCAAGGCTGGGTTTTTTTGTCAGCTCAGAGGAATGGAAGATAAGATTCAGAGTCAGATCGCTATAGAAAGTTGTCCTATTTCTTACTTACCTCAGGTTTTGAATCAAGAATCATATCCCAAAAGCAATTATGATGACTTTTAACAAAACAAAAGCTATGGGAGTGCACAGATGGGGGTCTCAGCCAGGAGAGCGAGTCAGGGACGACATCCCCAAGGAAGTGATATTGAAGTTGAGACCTGCAGAATGGAGTAGTCTGACAGGCTGCTGGTGCCTGGCCTCTCTCAAAGGGCACTGCCACCCTTCATTCCTGACGGTATCATCAAGATGAATACTGGAACCAAGAATAAAATATGTTCCTTTTCCAAAGAATATTGAACCTACACTTGGAATACAAAGATCAGGTCTTGTTCTAGGCACTCCGTTGAGACCTAGACTCTGTTCTCTGTTTGGGGAGGGTTAGAGTAAGGGCAAGGATAAGGATTACGGGGCATATGATTCCTGCAGGAGGTCAGATCGATGAGCCTAAGAGAGAGATGAATGAAAACATTCTACCCCTCCTATAACAAATGTCCCTTATGTATGTTACCTGCCAAGCACAGTGAAAGAAGCAGTGGGGATTTAAACCTAGTAAGGAGGGGTCAGTATCCCATGAACATCAATTCAAATGGAAAATATGCTAAATTAGGGCTGGAACTAAAGGAGCAGGCAGTACACTACGCAGGCACATTCTGACTGCGGAACGGAGTCAGGCTTCTGCAAAGGCAGGACTGGAGACGGGTGAGGAAGGATGCCTAGGGCGATGGTGTATGAGGTCGGGTGTGGACTCAGGGCTTCTGGAAGAAGGTATTCCGGTCTGAAGCACAGTGAGCAAAGAGGAGGAAGGTATACTCAGTCATTGCTGGTAAACTGAGTTTAGATGGGGTGAAGCACATCTTAGGGAAGAGCCTGGAAAAGTTGATAAGACATATAGATGTAGGAGGTCTTCAGAGAAGCTTGAAGGCAAAGTAGTGGGAAGATCTAAAGATGCTTACATAACGAAGACTTCTGTGGATTTGAGGAAGACAATCCTGGTAAAACTGTGAATAGATTAAAAATTTCAAGATACAGTCTATGATCTCTTATCTGCGATTCCAAAATCCAAAGTCCCTAAAAATAAAATATTTCGTTGTAAGTTTAACTGAAGGTTTTTCTAAGTTTTCAGTAAATTCATTTGGTGGCAAAAACTTATTTGAACAGATATGAGGACATTTGTGGTCACTAATAATCCTTAGTGTGAACATGTATGCATTTCACTGCAGAAATGGATGGTTTGATTACAGGGTGTCTCAGGCCTCTGTAAGGGTGTCAGACAGGATGTGGTGTATAAGCAATATTAACTTTCTAATGCCTAAAAACTCTAGATTCTGAAACACATTTGACTTTGATTGTTTTAAGAAAAGATTGTGAGCTTGTTCTAAGTTGATAATAAAGATCCTTTTAGCAGAATTGAAGCTTATAGGAACAGTAGTAAGTTTTGAATTTAAGGCAATGAATTTAGTTTTGAACAATTACACTTGTTAATAAAGGCTAGTCTGGTTAATGCCCTGTCTAAATATATGGAAATCTCAATTATGTATCAAAATTTGTACTAGTTAATAGTAATTAAAAATAAATTTACTTATATGATTTCAATTTTATATATTAATCAGAACCAGCCTGAACAATTATTAGTAGTATACATCTTTTAATTAATTGCTTTAAGAATAAATAAGCACATTATAATTAGCATTTATCTTTTGCAAGTAAATGTAAAAAAAGACCTGTGAAAACTTTGTTCTTTTAGGAAATTAAAAAAACAACCTTCCAGAAGTCTTGTTCAGAACATCCAATTTGATTACCAAACACTGAATAATAATTTGCTTAACAACTTCCCCACCTTAAAAAGAAAAAAAGCAACAAGAAGCTTTAATTCCACCTCATCTGAATTTCATGCAATTTGCATTTGAAATAAAAATTGTTAATTATGGAGCCCAACCTGAGAATCTTTTAATCCTCAAGGAATCTAAGATGCTATAGTATCATGGTAGTGTACAATACAATAATATTTTGCACCTACAGTTCTACAAAACCAGGAGTGCTCTCTAGCTGAGGTTCCCAGTTCAAGGGCTCGCCTCAACTTGAATACACCTTACCCATTTTCTCAAAGGAAACAGTCTACATCTGAGACAGGAGGCACAGCATGGATCAGTAAGGAACAGTTCCAAGAAAATAGGGGATTCATTAGCTGACAGGGCATCTTATACTGAAGGGAAAATAGAAAATAGGCATTTGTTCAGTAGTCTGTGAGAAAAATTCAACTTTTTTGCATTCTTCTGGGAGAAAAAGCAGAAGTGTCCTGTTGTTCCCTAGAAACTCTATTCAGTGTCTGGCTTACTGGGTATTTGCTTAACTTCTTTTGTATGTTAGTAGATTGAGTTGGCTCTAAAGTTCCTTGGGGTGTAATCCCTGGACAGTGACCTCTTTTCTTCTCACAGAAGAGGTAGATGGCTGGAAGCCAGCCTCTGAAAGGGCTGGTGAGAATCCCACGGGCTCAGCTCTAATGGGTGGACAGTTATCTTTGTGTATCCTAGTCTACCTCTGAAGTTCATCCTCCCCATAAATAAGCTGAGTCCTCAGAACACGCTGGAGAGCCTCCTGGAATAATGGAACACTTCAAATATGATCCTAGCAACAAAAGGATAAAAAAGGACTTGGAAGAGGTCATGGGAGAGTAATGTTACTTGGAGTAATACTATTCCTGGTACCTTCCTCCACGAGGTAACTGCTCCTATTCTCTGACAGCTTCCTTGAGTCCACATCCCACATTTTTAGTGTCTCCCTAGGGTCTGTTCTAGGTAAAATTGTCAGTGGCTTGAAAGTGTCCCCAAAATGTGCATGCTCCGGGGCAGGACTGAAATACCGACTGCAATTTAGGACAAGCTTGACTGCCCTATAATTATCTTTATATTTGATGTCACTGGTGCACAAGGAGTCAACTCAAATGACTATAAGGACCTGGTAGGTAACATGAAGAAGAGAGCCAGTTTAAGATAAAAGCGGGGAGACTTGGTGGAAAAGGAGCCATGGTGGGGCTAAAAGGCAACCTGAGTTTGCCTCCGGGAAAAGCTGCCCTGGTCTGCCACATCTCCACAGGCTTCAGGAGAGGCCGGACACGTAGGTTTTTTTTTTTTTTTTTAGTTTTATGAATGCTCCAGATTTTAAATATCTGTTACCAGTTCAAATTTAACACATTTTACAGTCCACAAAAATACATTTGAGGGGAGGATTTAGCTCACTGACAACCAGTAAAAAATCTACTGATCTGGTGTTTTTGAATGTTGAATTCAAGACATATGTAGACGGGCTTTGCTTCAAAGAGAAAACAGTAACTTAGCCCACTGAAGCAAGTTTATCTTGTTGTATCAACATTTGAAGAAAGGGTTGTGAGGTCTTGTTGCCTCAATCCCATGCTGTAATTCGGAACACTGGTTCTTAGATCATAAAAACCTCGGAGTCTCGTTGTCATACAGGACACCAGGAGGACACACAGAACCAGGTGTGCTTCCCTTCAGGAACGGAGGAGTCGCGCCCCACAGTGCTGGGTCCTTGTAGGGGGAAGCCCACAATCTGAGCTCCTCGCAAGAGAGGTATTGTAGTCTATGTGAGAGTTAGGGTTTCTCTGGGGTTCTCAGAACAGAATTCCCTGACCCCTGTGGAATGAAATCCAAACTTTATCATGACAGGGATATTAGGAACCCTATAAACTTGCTACTTTTTGGGTTTAATTTCCTGGCTGTGGTTGATGATTAAGTTACTTAATGAAATGTAGTACATTTTAAATATTAAGTTGTAACATGCTATAATGTTTATTATATTTAATTTCTAAAAGTGACATTTATTCAAACATGCAATTTACTTGAAAGAACTACACTGATAATAATCAAACTTTTTTTTAACCTCAAATTTCCTTTTATACCTCCCAGTTTCAAATATTTAGATGGTAATAAGCTGACCAAAAACAGTTAAAAGTAAAGATTAACTTGGCAAGTTACTGAAAATGAGGGCTCAAAATAAGCTGTAGGTACAATTTCTGATGTGGTCAGTTCTCTCTTTACTTAAATACACTTAATATTCTATTTATCAAAGGACTTACCACATATAAAAGAAGCAAGATTTTTCATTCCTGTAATTACAAGAATTAATTCAAAGTACAACATGGTCTCTTAATTTAGTAAAAACTAAATGAAATGTTTGCCTATTTACCAGTAAAAGAAAAGAGAAAAAACAACCATAAATAACTATAGTGTGTTTGAACAAATGAAGTGATGGGATTAAATGTAAGTAAGACCAAGGGAAAAAATATTCCTCTGATGTTGTAAATGATCTAAAAGCAATGGTCTAGTTTGCAAAATACAAACATATTTCACAGGTCTTATTTTTTCATCAGTGCATCTCCAATTTCAGCACCCGTAAGGAACAAAGTTTATGTTTTAAAACGCATGTGGTATCTGGTTTACTCAGATAAGTAACCAGTTCTACCACCTCATCAGCTGCAACTTTTATGATTCCCATATGCGGCTAAAAAAATTACAAGATGTATGTTTATCATATCATTATTGAAACTAAAGTTACTTATTTACACATAAGGTACTGTCAGTTCTTTCTCCTTGTGTGATATGAGATATTAGCAATTATGGAACACAAAACTGAGGAAGAAAAATTTATCCTTTTCCAGGTCTGGAATGAAGCTTCATAACATTACATACGGCTGCAGTGAAGCTTCATAAACATTAACAGTACAATTTCCCATGTTTCTTGACTTACAAAATGTTTGGGGAAATTATTAAATGTTTGGGAAATGGCATGAAAAAAAAGTGACTAAAAAAAATATTTTCAAAGGAACTGCCAGGGTCAACTTTGGCACAAAGCATCATTATCCAACTTGTGAATTATTAAGCTCTTAATTTCCCTTCCACTCCCCTATTCTTCATAGGATTTCCTTTGTTATGACAATCATAGTTAGATGTAAAGAAGGAAAGGAAAAGGAATGAAAGTCAAGCTAAGAATTAATATTGGAGATGGCATGGGACATTAGGGTATATGTCAGAAACACTAAGGCCCCACTGAGTTTGGGAGATAATACTAAGGGCAAGAAAAGTATTTTCAGTTAGAATCAGAAAAAGAATAATGAAAGTATAGTTCTTTTTCTTCTGTTCAGTCAACTGAGAGTAAAATATTAATAGTTGATAGAAAACAATAGTAGCCAGTTCCTCTTTAGGTTCTAATTCCCTGTTAAACAGGAAAAAAAAAAGATATTTGGATAAAAACTGGCAAGAATATTGGTAGTATAAAGTGCCAAGAAAATGAAGAACTCTCAACAAAAACTTTGGGAATCTAATTAGTCTAAAGAAATCACTCTCAAAATGCTAAACATTTGCCAAAAAATTATCAGACCATTCACATCATTTTTCAGGAACTGTGGATAGAATAGAAGAAAAAAGAAGGAAGACAAATTTTGCAAAATATTGACAGATAGGTAAAATTCTATTGACTTAAGTCAAAACTAGAATAGATTACTAAAAGGATTGTTGGAGGTTTTTGCAAAAAAAAAGGTGCACTTTAAAAATACTATCTTCATTTCCTTTTTATAAGGGTTATTATAGATGGATATACACATATAACCAGATGACAGCAAGAGATACATGAAGGCTTCTCATATTATCCTTAGATACTGAACTGAAAACCAATAAAAATAGTGGATTTATAACCAACTCATTAGATCTACAGAGGCAATCTACTTAACTAGTCACGTTCTCAGTAGTTCATGTTCTCAGTCCTGATCCATTCAACATCTGTATCAGAGATTCAATTAGCCTTCTTAAACTTAGGGTCTGGGAATGATTTTTCTCTGTCTGTGTTTCTATATCTAAATCTCAAATCTCCAGAAAATGGGTCATCAGAAGAGATGCACTGTTGCTGTATGGCAGAATCAGACTCTACAGAGGATTGCAACAGGAAAGAGTGTGCCAATCACATGGGAATAAAGATAATGAACAGTGTTTGGATCCGATAAACCAGCTACATGTAGACACAATCGAGGAGCAAATGGTTAGTGAGGAAAAGAAGACTTTAGAATTTAAACTTATAATAAGCTTACACATCAATATATGATAGGACTGCCAGTGTTATTTAAAGTTAATCTAATTCCAGGCTATGTTAACATAAACAGAAACATAAGCAGGTAGCATAGTCTAGGCTATGCCTGAACTAGTATGTTTAATTCGGGGGCTTTACCCTTTAAGGGGAATATGGACAAGAACATATGAAGAGAACACCCAGGATAGTAAGAAAACACAAAACTGTCATGTGAGAAACAGATGAAGGAGCTGGGGTCAAAGCAGAAGATGAGATGGGATATAAGAGCTACTTTAAATAGGCTCAGAACTGCATGTAACACATAACCACCTCCACCACCACAAGGCAGATTCAGGCTTATGTGGACCCTTTACTTGTTGAGGGATATAGTGGACGAGGGGTTGAACTACAAGGGTTTTGGGGTTCATTCTAACCTTGAACTTCATCAGTGTTTCTATAAAATCACTGAATGGTTGTCACGTGGAAGAGGCATTAGTTCAGAAAGCAAAACTAAAACTAAAGATAAAGGAAATAGAGAACAGCAGATATTGATCCAAAAGAAGGTGATAAATCTTTGTTGAATGAATGACTAATTAGTCTGTAATATTTAGAGCTGTCTGTAATTATTATTCTGCTTTGTATGAGAGTGAACTCCTTGCCATCAGAGGTGTTTGAATAAAACTCAAGAACCATGAGCTTAGGATGTCCTATGTGAGTTTTAGGCAACAGTCTGGCTATGAAATGGGTTTATTTTGCAGTTATATGAGAATATATGATAGATCAGCAAGTGAGTTCTGCTACCCATATTATCTTCCCCCTCACTGCCATTTTAAAACAGGACAATCAAGATTTATTCTAGAAGCCCATTGCCCCAAGATTTATAATTTTCACAAAAAGCCAATTTTTAGATCCTATATTACCCAACAGTTGAAAACACTGTAAGAAAAAAATATTTCAAACATATGCAACTCATTCCATAAGAGGAAATACAATCTACTTTATAAGATCCTTTTAAAACCATCTTTTTAAAAATCGTTTGTATCACACCCTTAGATCCTGTATTTGTTGCACTCAGAGAAATCAGGTTTTAATTTATTTTTATATCATGGAGGACACAGAAGGAAAAAAGGATCAAATTAGAGTAATCTGAATTGTTTTTTTTCCTTAAGATTTGTCAGTATAGCTAAAAAAGGAAATTCCAAACAATTTATAAAATTGTTTTTTATTGGTGCTACATCAGGGCAATTTTGTTAGGAATATTTATAAGGGGAGCTGTTTCCAGCAACAAACCCCCAAAAATATATACAGTAGCTTAAAAGATAAATGTTTCTAGAAGTATACTGACAAGTATTATAAGGAAATTATTTGGGTTTGACAAAAAAAAACTTATGCAACTAAATTTATATTATGATTATAAATATCTATGAACTTCAGCTACAACCTAGGTGGTTGTCTAAGCTATATCAACTTATGGAATAAACCAACATAAATACTTTTAAGAAAAACCTAGGGGAAATTCTGAAATTTGGGGTCACATTTTTCTCCCAAAGGAGTGACTCTGAAGTGCAAGCCTTTAAGTCTGGATTATTTTTTATTTTAAGCATACCAAACTAAAGGACTAAAATTTACTTTAAAAATATTATTTGCATGTTATTTAATTACTATTCTGTATTATACCACTGAGTAACTTTAAAATATTTTTCTTACTCTACAATTCATATTTCAACATGATTTAAAATTCTTAAAGATAGCATAAATTATACTGGCATCTTGATTAAAAAAACTACCATGTTTGAACTAATACAAATTTTAACCTTTTAACAGAATTGGTATGGTAGTAAAAAAAATTCTATAGTACCATAGACTGATAATCACTAATGTAAGAAGAATTCTAATTTAAAAACAAGGGGTATATAAATTAAATTAGAGGCAATAATGCAACCTTCTTTCAAGAAAATAAATGACCTGACATTAGTTGTTTTGTTGCCTGAGTGTCTGCACATTTTGATGGACTTTGTTATGGTAATATCAAAAGCAAAATCATTTTAATATCTAATTCAGGTATTGCAACTCTGGTGCCAATAGGTACAGTGTTCATACGTAATTAAATGAAGTGGGCTGGGTGTCACTGTGCTTAATGCAGAAGGCATGCTCCATTGAAAGCAGCTAGAGTCTATTCAGCTTCAGCCAGCTGCTATTACAAAGGAATGTGCACCCAATGATGCCAGACCTTCCAATTTTCCAAGAGGAATAAAAAATAAGATTTATATGAAATTGCCCCATATCAAAATGTTAGCAACTAATTTGGGAAAACCAAATAAAATTTATCTCCTCTCAGAATCTGGCCCATAGCTACTAGTTTGTAGCCTCTAAGCTGCCTCATGAGAATCATCAATTCAAAACACAGAGGGAAGATTGCACATAATAGTGTATATATTTGAAAAATAAGGAGAAATAAAGACATTGAACTTTTTTCCCCTGCTACACCAAGGCTTTTACTCGCTATCCTGAAAAGAAATCCCATATAATTTGCAACATTTTCTCAAACTACAACTCAGTTGGCACATGCCATTTCATTTGACACATTCTAAAAATCTTGAATTATTGTAATAGTTACCATGTAAAATTCTGGGTAGGTACCATGACTCAAACTTTGCATTCTTCTCTGACACATTTTATTAGAAAGACAGGGCTCCAAAGTCAAAATAATACCACAGACCAGGATAGAGTTACAGCATTAACATTCAGCATTGTACTGGTGACATAGCAAGCTTTCTCCATTTCGATTTTGTTTGACTTTTCTGCCTAAAAGTGTAAAATGAAGGGTGAAGTTGTAAATCTCTACATTAATTTTCTGAAAAATCCAAAATGTCTAATAGATCTCCAGATATTCCCTTCTTCCTGTAACTCCTCAGAATTAATTTCCTTTTACAATATTATTAAATAATTGTGGATGACTACTAAACAAAAGTTTATAAGACCAAAAAGGAATTTTGTACTAAGCAAGAAAGGTAACAAAAATGGCTTTCTAAAGGATGGCTTTATAATGTTATATTCTAGAATGTCCTAAAATTGAAGATTCCTTCAGCAACTTCACTTTATTGAAGTAGAAATAGTGTATGTTTATCTATGCCAGAAAATGAAAGTCTTGTGTGTATGGGGTGAAGTTCTTAAAATACAGCAGTTATCTACTTGGCAGAGGAAGAATAACGTATTATTACCAGCTAAAATTTTCATTACTATTGTTTTCATCATCAAAATTATAGTGATTGTCCTATTGATTATAAATTCTTTAAACAACAAGACATAATATCAAAGAAATGTAAAAACAATTAATAAAAATAGTTAAATTGTAGCTGGCGGCTTTTGGCTTTTTGTGGATAATAGCCATGCTATTATCACAAAATAATGGATTCCAATTCTCAAAGCAACTGATGAAACCATACAAATGATTTATAATTGTTCCAATGTTTACCTTCTCAAAAAACAGTTCAGTAGGATAAAATAAATTGAGAGTAAGGAACAAGTAAGGCTGAAAACTTACAAAGGGCTGCTCTAACTCATGTTAAATGATTGAATGTGTTAAGAGTTCCTTCCATATCAAAAAGTTTACATCCCTAAAATAGAAGCCTGGTGCTTCCATTCCAGTAACTTTTGAGTTAGCTGTCTTAACACTAAGACATATAAAAATAAGATACCTAAGAAACAGCAACTGAGTTCTTAACTAGAACTGTTACTGTGATTATTTCCATCTAACTTTGTGATCATTGAGAATGGTTTTCCTTGGAGGCAAGGACATCAAGAAGAAAAATTAATAATTAAATTATTAAAAGTTACTTTAGATTCTCTTTTAAAAATTCTCTAACGCCACAATGAATAGAAAGATGCTTTTTTAAATAGCTGAAGATACATCAAAAAAACTTCAGACTGAATTAAAGATGGTGGTGTGAGAGGAGAGACAGAGGCTTCCTCCTAAAACTGGATACAATTAGAACATATAATTGGAGAAACTAATCCTGAGAGAGCAACAGGAAAGAGGACGGCGCCAGACTGCACATACCTGGAGAAAAGAGCAGACCTCACCGAACGGGG
This sequence comes from Manis pentadactyla, assembly GCF_030020395.1. Lineage (NCBI taxonomy): Eukaryota > Metazoa > Chordata > Mammalia > Pholidota > Manidae > Manis > Manis pentadactyla. The sequence goes on from NC_080023.1 coordinate 91,708,444, forward strand.
TAACGTACCAGAGCTGTGGCTCCACGGGACCCAAGCCCCTCCCCCACCCCAGCTCACCAGTGGGAGGAAGAGAAACGGAGCAGGGAGGGAGTGGAAGGCTTGGGACTGCTGAATACCTAGCTCCAGAGATCTGCTCTGGGAGCACAAACATACATTTCATGGTGCTTTCATCATACTCTTCTGATTACGGGGCTCTAAAGCTGGGACAGGTAGAGTTCCTGGGGAGACTGGGACTGTGGCTGCTTGTAGAAAGCAGGGATCCATATCTGGCTGCTCTGAGACAAAAGCTTATACTTGTGTGGTCCGCCCACTGGCTCAGGCAGTGGAGACAGGCACAGCAACCGGGAAGTGGGAAACAGCTCTTTCCTCCCCGCTGGCACCACTACCGCTCCCTTGCAACCCCCAACATTGCTTCAGGAGCTGAGCAGCTCCAGAATAGAGCTTCTGGACACTAGAGGGCGCCATATACAAACATGAAACACCAAAGAAATCTGGTCCAGAGTAAAATTGTTAATACAACTCCCAAGAAAGATTTAAATGATATGGATATTGTGACTCATCCTGAAAGGGAGTTAAAAATAAAAATAATTAACATGCTCATGGAGGTACAGAAAGACATCCAAGAACTCAGGAATGAATTCACGTCAGAGATCCAATAGTTGAAGAGCACAATGGAGGGTATTAAAAGCAGGTTGGATACGGGGGAGGAGACGATAAATGAAATAGAAACTAGAGGAGAGGAATACAAAGAAGCTGAGTCACAGACAGAAAAAAGGACCTCTAAGAATGAAAGAATATTGAGAAAACTATGTGACCAATACAAAAAGAACAATATTCGCATTATACGGACACCAGAAGAAGAAGAGAGAGAGAAAGGAATAGAAAGTGTCTTTGAGGAGGTAGTTGCTGAAAACTTCCCCAGTCTGGGGAAGGAGATAGTCTCTCAGGCCATGGAGATCCACAGATCCCCCTATACAAGGGACCCAAGGAAGACAAAACCAAGACACATAGTAATTAAAATGGAAAAGATCAAGGATAAGGACAGACTGTTAAAAGCGGCCAGAGACAGAAGTAAGATAACATATGAAGGAAAGCCTATCAGGTAAACATCAGACTTTTCAGCAGAAACCATACAGGTCAGAAGGGAGTGGCATGATGTATTTAATGCCATGAACCAAAAGGGCCTGGAAACAAGATTACTTTATCTGGCAAGATTATCATTTAAATTTGAAGGAGGGATTAAACAATTTCCAGATAAGCAAAAGCTGAGAAAAATTACCTCCCACAAACCACCTCCACAGTCTGTTCTGGAGAGACTGCTATAGATGGAAGTGTTGTTCCTAAGGTGGAATAGCTGTCACCAGAGGTAATAAAGCCACAGTAAAGAAAGTAGAACAGCTAATTACTAAGCAAATGCAAAATTAAATTGACTGTCCCCAAAGTCAATCAAGGGATAGACAAAAAGTACAGAATATGATACCTAATATATAAAGAATGGAAGAGGAAGAAAAAGGGGGAGAAAAAGAAAAGAACCTTTAGATTGTATTTGTAACAGCATACTAAGTGAGTTAGCTTAGACTCTAAGATAGTAAGGAAATTAACATTGAAACTTTGGTAATGATGAATCTAAAGCCTGCAATGGCAATAAGTACATACCTATTGATAATCACCCTAAATGTAAATGGACTGAATGCACCAATCAAAAGACACAGAGTCACTGAATGGATAAAAAAACAAGGCCCACCTATATGCTGTTTACAAGAGACTCACCTCAAACCCAAAGATATGCACAGACTAAAAGTCAAGGGATGGAAAAAGATATTTCATGCAAACAATAGGGAGAAAAAAGCAGGAGTTGCAGTACTAGTATCAGACAAAATAGACTTCAAAACAAAAAAAGTAGCAAGAGATAAAGAAGGACATTATATAATGATAAAAGGCTCACTCCAACAAGACGATATAACCATTATAAATATATACGCACCCAATACACGAGACCAACATATGTGACACAAATACTAACAGAATTAAAGGAGGTAATAGAATGCAATGCATTCATTTTGGGAGACTTCAAAACACCATTCACTCTAAAGGATAGATCCACTGGACAGAAAAGAAGTAAGGACACAGAGGCACTGAACAACACACTAGAACAGATGGACCTAATAGACATCTATAGAACTCTACACCCAAAAGCAATAGGATACACATTTTTCTCAAGTGAACATGGAACATTCTTCAGAAGAGACCACATACAAGGCCACAAAAAGAGCCTCAGTAAATTCAAGAAGATTGAAATTCTACCAACCAACTTCTCAGACCACAAAGGTATAAAACTAGAACTAAATTGTACAAAGAAAGCAAAAAGGCTCACAAACACATGGAGGCTTAAAAACATGCTCCTAAATAAACAATGGATCAATGAACAAATTAAAATAGAGATCAAGCAATATATGGAAACAAATGACAGCAACAATACAAAGCCCCAACTTCTGTGGGACACAGCGAAAGCAGTCTTAAGAGGAAAGTATATAGCAATCCAGGCATATTTAAAGAAGGAAGAACAAACACAAATGAATAGTCTAATGTCACAATTATCGAAATTGGAAAAAGAAGAACAAATGAGGCCTGAAGTCAGCAGAAGGAGGGACATAGTAAAGATCAGAGAAGAAATAAATAAAATTGAGAAGAAAAAAACTATAGAAAAAAAATCAATGAAACCAAGAGCTGGTTCTTTGAGAAAATAAACAAAATAGATAAGCCTCCAGCCATACTTATTAAGTGAAAAAGAGAATCAACACACATCAACAGATTCAGAAACGAGAAAGGATATATCACAATGGACCCCACAGAAATACAAAGAATTATTAGAGAGTACTATGAAAACCTATATGCTAACGAGCTGGAAAACCAAGAAGAAATGGACAACTTCCTAGAAAAATACAACCTTCCAAGACTGACCAAGGAAGAAACACAAAATCTCGACAAACCAATTACCAGCAAAGAAAATGAAGTGGTAATGAAAAAACTACCCAACAACAAAACCCCTGGACCAGTTGGATTTACCTCAGAATTTAATCAGACATACAGAGAAGCTATAATACCCTTTCTCCATAAAGTTTTCCAAAAAATAAAAGAGGAGGGAATACTCCCAAACTCATTCTATGAAGCCAACATCACCCTAATACCAAAACCAGGCAAAGATCCCACCAAAAAAGAAAACTACAGACCAATATCCCTGATGAATGTAGATGCAAAAATACTCAACAAAATATTAGCAAACTGAATTCAAAAATACATCAAAAGGATTATACACCCTGACCAAGTGGGATTCATCCCAGGGATGCAAGGATGGTACAACATTCAAAAATCCATCAACATCATCCACCACATCAACAAAAAGAAGCACAAAAACCACATGATCATCTCCATAGATGCTGAAAAAGCATTTGACAAAATCCAACATCCATTCATGATAAAAACTCTCAACAAAATGGGTACACAGGGCAAGTATCTCAACATAATAAAGACCATATATGACAGACCCACAGCCAACATTATATTGAACAGCGAGAAGCTGAAAGCATTTCCTCTGAGATCGGGAACTAGACAGGGATGCCCACTCTCTCCACTGTTATTCAACATAGTACTGGAGGTCTGATTGCCGGCAATCAGACAAAACAAAGAAATACAAGGAATCCAGATTGGTAAAGAAGAAGTTAAACTGTCACTATTTGCAGATGTCATGATATTGTACATAAAAAACCCTAGACTCCACTCCAAAACTACTAGAATTGATATCGGAACACAGCAAAGTTGCAGGATACAAAATTAACACACAGAAATCTGTGGCTTTCCTATACACTAACAATGAACTAATAGAAAGAGAAATCAGGAAAACAATTCCATTCACAATTGCATCAAAAAGAATTAAATACTTAGGAATAAACCTAACTAAGGAAGTGAAAGACCTATGCTCTGAAAACTGTAAGACACTCTTAATAGAAATTAAAGAGGACACTAACAAATGGAAACTCATCCCATGCTCTTGGCTAGGAAGAATTAATATGGTCAAAATGGCCATCCTGCCCAAAGCAATATACAGATTTGATGCAATCCCTATCAAATTACCAAAAGCATTCTTCAATGAACTGGAACAAATAGTTCAAAAATTCATATAGAAACACCAAAGACCCTGAATAGCCAAATCAATCCTGAGAAGTAAGAATAAAGTGGGAGGGATCTCGCCCCCCAACTTCAAGCTCTACTACAAAGCCACAGTAATCAAGACAATTTGATACTGGCACAAGAACAGAGCCACAGACCAGTGGAACAGAATAGGACTCCAGACATTAACCCAAACATATTTGGTCAATTAATATATGATAAAGGAGCCATGGATATACAATGGGGAAATGACAGTCTCTTCAAGAGATGGTGCTGGCAAAACTGGACAGGTACATGTAAGAGAATGAAACTGGATCACTGTCTAACCCCATACACAAAAGTAAATTCAAAATGGATCAAAGACCTGAATGTAAGTCATGAAACCATCAAACTCTTAGAAAAAAATACAGGCAAAAATCTCTTGGACATAAACATGAGCAACCTCTTCATGAACATATCTCCCTGGGCACGGGAAACAAAAGCAAAAATGAACAAGTGGGACTATATCAAGCTGAAAAGCTTCTGTACAGCAAAGGACACCATCAACAGAACAAAAATGTACCCTACAGTATGGGAGAATATATTCATGAATGACAGATCCGATAAAAGGTTGACATCCAAAATATATAAAGAGCTCATGCACTTCAACAAACAAAAAGTAAATAATCCAATTAAAAAATGGGCAGAGGAGCTGAACACACAGTTCTCCAAAGAAGAAATTCAGATGGCCAACAGACACATGAAAAGATGCTCCACGTAGCTAGTTATCAGAGAAATGCAAATTAAAACCACAATGAGATATCACCTCACACCAGTAAGGATCGCCACCATCCAAAAGACAAACAACAACAAATGTTGGCGAGGTGGAGAAAGGGGAACCCTCCTACACTGCTGGTGGTAATGTAAATTAGTTCAACCACTGTGGAAAGTGGTTGCTTTCCTCTTGCTATTCACCATCATTCCTTATCTTCATTTCCCTTCAGTAGGAGGTTCCTCAGAAAGCTAAAAATAGAAATACCATTTGACCCAGGAATTCCACTTCTAGGAATTTACCCTAAGAATGCAGCAGCCCAGTTTGAAAAAGACAGATGCACCCCTATGTTTATTGCAGCACTATTTACAATAGCCAAGAAATGGAAGCAACCTAAGTGTCCATCAGTAGATGAATGGATAAAGAAGATGTGGTACATATATACAATGGAATATTATTCAGCAAAAGAAGAAAACAAATCCTACCATTTGCAACAACATGGATGGAGCTAGAGGGTATTATGCTCAGTGAAATAATCCAGGCAGAGAAAGACAAGTACCAAATGATTTCACTCATATGTGGAGTATAAGAACAAAGGAAAACTGAAGGAACAAAACAGCAGCAGAATCACAGAACCCAAGAATGGACTAATAGTTACCAAAGGGAAAGGGACTGGGGAGGATGGATTGGAAGGGAGGGATAAGGGCAGGGAAAAAGAAAGGGTGCATTACGGTTATCACGTATAATGTGGAGGGGGGGAATGGGGAGGGCTGTACAACACAAAGAAGACAAGTAGTGATTCTACAGCATCTTACTACACTGATGGATATTGACTGTAATGGGGTTTGTTGGGGGAACTTGGTGAAGGGGGGACTCTAGTAAACATAATGTTCTTCATGTAATTGTAGATTAATGATAAAATGAATTTTAAAAAATTATTAAAAAAACTTCAGACTGCTTTGAGTAGCTGTCATTAAAAATCTGTTTTAAATTTTTTTATATTGAGGTATGTACAATAAAATGCACAAATATCAGTGTACAGCTTGATGAATTTTGACATGTGTATACACTCATGTAACCATTGCTCCCTGCCCAGATCAAGGTATGAAACATTCCCATTAATTGTTCCCCCTTCACTTATTTCACCACCCACTGCCCCACTTTACCCTCAGTAACCACCAGTCTATTCTCTATGCTTATGAGTGTATTTCAGTTTTGGTTGGTTGTTCATTTATTATTTTAGATTCCACATATAAGTGAAATCATATGGTCTTTGTCTTTCTCTGACTTATTTCATTTAGCATAATACCCTCTACATCCATCCATATTGTCACAAATGGCAAGATTTCATTTTTCTTTTGGCTGAGTAATATTCCACCATGTATACACGTGTTTTTATTGTATCTTTTTATCTACTGATGGACATGTAGGTTATTTCCCTATTTTGGCTATTGTAAATAATGGTGCAATAAACACAGGGGTGTATATATTTTTCATATTAGAGATCTTGTTTTCTTCAGGTAAATTCCCAGAAGAATTGCTGGGTCACATGGTATTTCTATTTTCAGTTTTCTTATTAACTCCCATACTGCTTTCCATAGTGACTGCACCAGTCTACATTCCCACCAAAAGTGTAGGAGTGTTCCCTTTTCTCCACATCCTCACCAATACCTGTTATTTCTTGCCTATCTTTTCTTAATAGAAATTAGACTATATACAAGAGCAGGTTCACTTCTGAGTGTGTTCTTAGATCTTGTATGTGTGGATAATAATCCATACTCATGGAGACTCTGTTTCACAAAGATACTATATGCAACTGCAATTTTAAGTAAATATTCACACAGGTATATGTGTATATACTTATCAAATACATAAAAATATTGCTATAATATGTATTTCTATAGATGGTATATTTCCTTTTAATGAGAAGTGATATATGTACACTTACATACAGAATGATATACAGTATATTTTAAATGATTGGTTGTATAAAAAGCAAGTGTTTGATAATTCTTAACATGAGAAACAATTTGTAAACCTTGAAAAGACAAAATAACATGGCATATGTAACTTAGAACTAGACATGTTTTAAAAGATTCTCTAGTGTGTTCTGGATTTGGGTGTGGTTCCCTCAGTCACATCTTTCATTCTGTATTTCCTCCTTCACCAATAGAAGAATTTCCCTTCAGCAGTCCTGGAACTCTTAGACAGTGACAACCTTCTCTAATGTCTGGGGCTCAAGACTTGGGTGAGCTATTTCAGGGTTGGGTTAAAATTTTAATAGACTAGATAAACAGATTAACTTGGCTTCTAAGAACAAGCTCAAGGAATAAGAAATTTTTTAAAACAATGGAATATATTCTTAACTAAAATTTTGGTAGTGTCTCATACAGCTTTTTTCCTCCCCCACCAATAAACTCAGAATGTTCAGTCTAACATGTGCTTTGGAAGACGTGGTAAATGAGGCAGGAATTCCCACTTGACCTTCCCTTGCACTTCCTAGGTTAGAGTTAGTTCCTGCTGACACATCATGGGGCACAGGCTGCAAAACAGAACAGCACTGACACCGTGCCATGCCAATTTCTCTCTCCTCTTGCTTATTCACCATCATTCCTTATCTTCATTCCTAATTCTAATAAATTCCTAGGCCTTTAGCTAACTAAAGTTCTTGTCCTGGAAAGAATGTCCTATGTTACCAGTTCTTGATGTTTTGAATGTTACATTACAGTGTTTGGATGACACCTTTTCCATCATGAATGCTCTTTCATCAACAGAATCATGCTAACTCACAAGCTAAAGCAACATCATAATGCCCAGAAGTTTTCTTGGTATGTGAGACTATGAAAGCAATGGTGTTGCATCATCATCATTATTGCTGTTATTATAATTATTAATGTTTGTGCTAAATCACTCAAAAGTTTATTTGTGATGATAAAAAAAGTAGTGGTAAGGGTTTCTCTGAATATCAACATTTTTCAAACAAAATTTAGCTGATGTCTGAGAGAAAAATCAAAGCTTCCTGACTCCCTCTGAAACCACTATAGAATTGCTATTTGAAGTAGGACCTTGTGACTGACATCCTTTTCCCACAAAGCCAGTCCTGTTTGCCACTTGTGATTTACAGGCTGTGTCTGCCACAGGAACTGCTGGACGCATTAGTGCAGGTATGCTTATGAAAGGATGCTGCTGTCTGGCACTGAATGACTTTCCAGAGACCCATCTCGTTCAGACCTACAGGAACTGTTCTCCCTAAACGTGTTCTGTCAATGCATAAGCCATTATTCCACCCATTCTGAAGGAAAGAATAAAAAATATCATCTCTGCCTTCTATTCTCCTTTGCAAATCTTGATACACCATTAAAAATCTGTTGTTTCATACTTTCTTAATTTTGGTTTGGTTAATCTACCTCATTAACATTATGTTGCAACTATGCTTCTGCATTTGGGAGTGATGGAAAAAGAATGGTAGTAATTGTATTGGATTCTGTTAGTGTAAATTGCTTATAAATCTCTGTATTTCCTATTTATAATATGCTCATTATTCACAGATACCACCAACTACAGTGTGTTTGATTTTTGTCCATTTCAAATACAGATTTTAATGTATTTACCTAAAACCTTACCTTTTCTTCCTTGTATAATATTGTAAGTCACCAACCCTCAATCTATCTTTCCCTCTACATTTTACTATATACTTCAGTGCAGGCATTAATGCCAATCATAGCTCCATATTATATGTACTAATAAATGTAAGACTCTTATGTTTGAATTCAAGTGAAAATTAGCTTGCTTAAATATGAGACAAAGAGAAATCCATCTACTATACAGTTTTGTTTGACCAAGGATCATTAATATTATCAAGGAATTCTTTGAAGTATTTAGAAAATTTCTTACAGAAAGCAGCACTTGTAAAAATCCAAACAAAATAAATGCAAACTGAGTAACACATATTATTATTTTATATATCCTCTTTCATCTAAAATCTTTCATTCCACTCATTTTCAAGAAAAATGTGAAATGATTCACATTATCCTGAAAAGATTATAGATAAATCATGTAGAAAAGTAAAAAAAATATTGCAGTTGATATAAGCAATGAATAAAAAAATATAGACAAATGAAATCTTCCCTTTACTTCATAAAGTGGAATAAGTAATTATTTTACAAAGGTCACTGCATTAAAACAATAAATGAAAGTCCAGTGGCTAAACTAGCTGGCATCATTCTCCAGAATTCCTTGTCAGAGATAAGCTTAGGATTGGATTTTTATTTTCTTTTAATACATCTGTAGAAACTAATAGAATTTTCAATTAAGGGCTCAAATCTCAGACTTTCCACTATTATGTCATTGTTGTTTTAATATAGGGGTTTTGTAAAATGTTCACTTTTTTTACTTCCAGATATTTTGTAGAAGAGTTTACCCCACTGGATTACTATATTTACACGTTTGCTTATATAATCTTTCACATCAGAGAAAAATGTACAAGATTTAAAGGGATGTGCAGTAGGTAGAGTCATTATTCCTTAACCCTTCTTAGTATCTTTTTTCTTATTTGATGAACTCAGCTATACAACTGCTAACTGAGAAATAATTAACAATTTTGAATTCCAAGGGAAGTATTGTCTACACATGAATAATTGTTTGTAAAAATAATTCATTTTTTAAATTGACCCACATCAAGACAAATTTACAAATGTTCCTGGGGTCAATTCAGTATCAGCTCTTAGTGGTTTGAAATATGATAGATAACACTCAAAAGAGAACCCTGATTATAAAATACAACAAGAACATTTGCAAATTTTAACAAGCTTGCTGTTTCCATGCCAACTTTTGCTCAATCTGGAAAGCATTAAAATCATTTTCTCACAATTTCTTTCTTTCCATTGTGTTATATTCATTCCCTTTTCACAGGCCATGCATTCACTCCCAAACGAGTAGGGTATTCATTAGGACTAAAAAGAAAGGCAAGAGTTAAAGTAAATATGAACATCAAATTAATATCCTGGCCTAAATGTTTTAGCAGAGCCAAGAATCTGTTTAATCATTCAAGTCAACAAAGGTTAAGATAATAAAATAAACTTCTAAATGCTTTCCTTTTCTGGAACTTAATCTGTCTTGCCAAAGATATTTTTAAGATGCTATCAGTTTTGCATAGGTCCAGCTGTTATGAAAATTTCCTTGAATACACTGGGAAGAGAAAAGAATTCTATGAAAATAATTAAGCAGAGCTCTTGGGTGGCTTAATGAAACTGTGACAGCCCAAGATTCATTTAGAACCAGCTGTTGGCTGATGATATTGTGACCAATAAACATTAAGTCTTTTATTTAGCAGGCCTCCACGTCATTTGGTAAGGTGATGGTTGCCAACTGATTAGAAGATTAATATATCTTCAAAAGATAACTTCATGATGTTTGTTCATTTTATTGCCTAAGTTTGATTAATAAATTTGCCACAATTTCAGGACCTAGTATCCTAATTTAAAAAGACAGTATTAAACATTAAAGTAGTTTTGCTTATTTTTAAAGATATGTTTTTAAATCACTGAAATAGAGAAAAGAAATATGAGCCATAACATCAAAGCCCTGGGTACCACTGGGATTCCCAGGGCTGTGGTTCATGACCAGGGCAGAGGCCCTTAGGAACTGGGCAAACAAGGAGTTCTCTTGAATAATGAAGAGCCGTAGAGATAGTAGAAGTGGCTGCAGATGACAGTAAGAAAAGCCTTAAAAGTCTTGTGTCTTTTATACTTGACATTCAGGTTCTGTTACTGGTCAAGAAACACAATTCAATCTTTTGTAAAGACTGACTCAGAACAAAAGCTCAATAAACAAACAACCTTGTAGAACATGCAAACACAGCATTATGAAGGACAGAACACAGACTTCATGTACCTCATTATCCTGAAGGTAAAAAGTCACTAACAACAAATATACCAGGATCTTGATATTATACACTCTTCAAATTGGTGCCATGGAGCTGAGAAGTAAAATTTTATTGTAACAAGCTAATTGGGCAATCTGATGTCCCTTGGCCAGGGACCTGCGTTGCCTGGCCTCCCCAAGCTCCAGATGGAGGCTCTAGGGTATTACTCGGCGACATTAACACTTCTATTAGTTTTTTGGAGGGTTGACAGTGCATGGAATGTAAAGACTGACACTATTATAATTGCAAAGAAAAAAGATGCCCTATTTGCATTCACGTTCCCCAGCTTTTCCAATCTTATTCACAGAGGCATGGAAACTTAAAATTGAAAAGCGTCCTAGCAGCCATCAGGAAGCAGCTTGGTATTATGGCAAGAGAACAGAACTTGAAACCTGTGTTTGCCTCCCAGCATTGTCTTTTGGTAGAACTGTGTGAAACAACAGACAAGTCATTTAACCTGCTTGAGCTCAAGCCTCCTCAGGAAGAAAAAAAAAAAGGTCACATTAATGTTTGGGTTACTAGCTCATAGGTTACTTTTGAGGATAAATGAGAAAATACATAGAAAATGTAACTTCTAAGTACCTAGGCTAAAATCTAGGCTCTGTTATCCTGGACAAAATATTTAAACTTTCTAAAGCTTAGTTTCTTCATCTATTAAATGGAGATAATAAAAGTAACCATTTCATAAGGTTGTTGAAATAACATGTCTTCATTAAGTGGCTGGCATATTTTAAGAACTCAATACAATTATTGAGCATTATTACTGCTATTATCTGAGCCATAGATAGTTTTGTAACCCCTGTAGTTTCACATTGGGGTTGGTGAGTATAACCACATTACTGATAGGGAAGCAGTCTGACTCAGACTGTGGGAACAGCACAGACTAGAGGCTGAAGATCTGGGTTTGACTCCCATTTCTACCACTTACAAATTATGTGAACTCAGGCAAGTTACTTGACCCTAGATTCTTCATATGAAATATGGGGAGAATTATCAGCTACAATCTATTAAGGATTTATTATAGATTTTTCATACACTATTTTATTTAATCTTTATCATAACTACAGAGACAGATAGTGGTAGAGTTAGAATTTAATCCCTGTCCAGCCTGACCCCAGCCCATGTGGATATAATCATTTTAACTGCTGCATTCACTTTTCTTGTTTTTCTTCCTGATAGCCTATCTTGCTGAGCTATAGGAAGGCTTAGAGATGATGTGTGCAACTTACCCAGAAAGGTGTTCAGCAAACTGTTAAGACTCTAAGTAATTAGCCATCAATTATGTGAGATATTATATCCTAGTCAAATGTTCATACAGTCTCGGAATGAATGACCCTACAGTCCCCTCCCATCTCTGCTTTATACAGAGTAAAATCCTAGCCTCCAAACTCTGTAATACAAACCTGTAAGGATGAAATGAAGAAAACTGAGCATGGCATGGTGATTGACAGCATAGAAAAAACACCATCCCAACATACAGCCTAAAGGCCTAGCTACTCAAGTGCCATGTCTGACTGCAAAAATAAACTGTAGATTAATGGCAAATCTGTAATGACATCTCCCCAAGAAGCAAAGAGGGAAGTGGAATTCTAATGTCAAGATGCATTCATCTATGGAAATCTAACACAGTGTCTTGTAGAATAAAACCAAATGATACCTATGATTATATTATACCTAAAATTGTAAGCTCAAAATTGGTTCAATGTACATTGACAGAAAGATCATGCCAAAAATGTTAGTCCACTTTCTTCTGCATTAAATCATATGCATCAACAGTATTCAAAGATGGTCAACCTTCCTACCTTTACCTTTTAACTTCTTGTAACCTGATTTCAACTTTCACTACTTAACAAAATGCACTCCCTTGACATACCATGACTCGAGAACACCAAATCCAAAAGCTTGTGGACTTCATCCCTGTGGCTTTCCTATTATTAAGAACATTCTGTTGGCCACTTTCATTTTTGTAAAAAGCAGTTCTTCCTTGAGTGTTCAGACATTGCCGCGCCCTGGTGTTTCCTGGGAGTGCTCACTCTCTTTTCTGAGTCTTCCCCTTGGCCCCATTCCCCAAATGTGAGTATTTCTACATGGTTCTCGCCTCACTCTTTATCCACTATTTTTCTACTTGTGTAAATTCAGTTCTCACTCTGTGTCAGTTTGGCTATGTAATTGTTTCCTCACAGCTGTGATACCACTTCAGGTTTCCAGTGTCATTTTTCCAACTGTTTGCCACATTACTGCAGTGAAATAATTCATCAAGATCACAAATTCACAAATAAAATTCAATTTGTCATTTATTCTCCTGACTTTCTTCTGACCAATTTTATCAAGTCAGCAACTTCAGGCTTATCTTTATCTTCTTCTTCAACTTCGGCCCCTACATCTAATTAGCTCCAAGACTTGTGCTGAATTTTCACCTCAGTATTTTCCATTTTATTCCCTGCTTTTTTTTTTTTTTAACTTTAACATTGCCACAATACCACCTGTGGCCACAGATCTTGGGTATAAATCCAATACAGACTGAATTCATCCCCCACCTCCTGCTTTAAGGTTTGTCTTTAATTAATTTCTCCTCTACCAGTGTCATCTCTGGCCTTCTCGTTTGCCCACGTTTGTGCCTGGCACTGTAGCAAAGCCTATTGGTGAGATGACCCAACTTACATTTTCAAGCCCATTCTCCACGGCTCATGCCAGCTGTGAGGTGACTGTGTGACACTGTCTGGCCAATGAAACATAAGCAGAAGTCTGCTATGAAAAATTCATGGGGAAATTTTTGTTTCCTTGATACAGACCCTTTTTCCTTTATCCTACTTACTGACAGAGCTACAGATGTGATGTTGGACTTGAAGTAGCCTTCTTACAACGATCAAGGGAAAGGCCAAGAGATTCAGAGACTTCCACGCTGACATCACTGAAGTATATAAATAATAACATCAACAGTCTTCTTTGAACTTCTTACTATGTGAGGAAAATAAACTCCTATCCCAGACCTCACAGAAAATACAGTTTCCTCCAGACTTAGGTGGACGCTTTGGAATTTCTTCTTTGGCTCACCACCGTCCCCACTGCTGAGCTTCTTATTCTGACCCTGAGCCTTCTCTCTAGGATGGCCCCTTACCTTCATTGGTACCTGATGTTTCAGAAGGAGCCAGTCCATCCTCTCTGATCACCTCTCCACCAAGAACTGGACATTCTTCTTACAGCCCAGATTTTTATGACTTTGTCAGAGATAACTTACCTATCTTCCTGGCCTGCTTGGTCTCTTCCCCTGCATTCCATACTAGACACTATCACCAAATAGATTTTCATAAAGAACATCTGGTAACAACACCAAATAGTCTGCTGGTAATATACATCAAATGATGTATTAAAAAATCTTCAATGGCTCCCTATTGCCTAGCACACTGGACATTCAAAATGCTCCGTAAGACAACTTCAATGAAAAATTTCAGCCTTATACAAGTTTTCTATATTTAACCTGTATCCTTGGCAAATGGAATATTATTGTCCTTAAATGAATCCTGTCATTTCCCCCCTTGCATAATATTGTTTTCTATTTCTTCTTTCTAGAATGCCTTGCTCTTGTTAACCTTTAAAGATTACCCATTTATAAGTCTTAGCTCAAGTGTCCTTTCTTCCAGTCTCCAGTGATTATTTAAAATGGAAGAATATACACTTATCTAGCATTTCTTGGCATAGCTAATTAAGACATAACACAACGATATAGTTTTCTTATTTAGGCAGCTGTAAGATTATAAGCTCTTGGAGGTTGTAATGATTGTAATAATATTTTATTTTAACATTCAACAAATATTTATTGAGCCCTTACTGCTGTAGGTGATAGTGGTATGAACAAGACAGACCAGGTCCTTGCTCACATGGAGTCTTTTTTTTAAGGAGGAGCATGTCTTATGGACAAAAAGCAAGTAAATAAATGAACAAAATAGAATAATGTCAGATTTAGATGGGGTAGTCAGGGAAATTCTCCCAGAGAAGGTATTTGAGATAAAATCTCAATGATAAGAAAAACCCAATCACAAGAAGACCAGAAGAGAGCATAAGGAAAGTCATTAAGTTGGGGGTGAGGGTGGTGTATTTGAAGTACACATGGAGGACAGTATGGCTGAAGCATCATGGATGGAGGGGAAGACCAGTGTAAGATGAGGTTACAGAGGTAGGCAAGGGCCAGCTCTTGAAGGTCCATGGAGGCCGAGCAAGGTGGTTATGATTTCATTCTAAGGCTTAAAACTGCAAGTAACGTGATCTAATATACAATGTAAAATGATCTGGTTGCTGTGTAGAAAATGCATCATACAGGGTCAAGAGTGGAAGCAAGATTAACTGGAAGACTACTCTAATAATCAAGAACATGAGACTGATAGGTTGAATTTGGCAGTAGAAGAAGAAAATGGACACATTTAATATCTATAGTATTATGCATGGTATCTTGAACCTGATAGATGCTAAAAATATATATTACTATAAATGTATGTCCAAATGTTCCAAAATAGTGTCACCTTCTTAATTACTACATTATCTTTAATTTTTCTCCTGCTTTGATTCACATATTATGGTTTAATATATTCCTTTTTGACATGCAGGGAGCCAAATAAAAAAAAGCACCTCACATTCAAGGAACTGGCTCATATCACGCAATGGAAAGCCAGCTGACAAAGCACTGCAATGACGGAAGGCCACACTGTTAAGCTAATGTGGAAGAAAGAAATCAGCTGCAACACAAGGTGAAAAGAGTAGGATTCAAAATCTGTGATAGGCTGAAAATGGGCAGGGTATTCAAAGACAAAGATCTACATTTTAAAAAAGAGAGTCTCTGTAAGTATCAGCTGGGATAGTGTGCCTATGGAGGATGTGGGTAAAGGTAATTTTCACTAAAACTGAAGATTTTTCTAGTTCTAACTTCCTTTTGATTTTTTCTGGAAATATAAAACCTTTATTTTACTATCTTGATATGATAAATTTCCTAATAAGTAGCTAGTACTATTTTACCAGAAAATAATGTTTATAAAATCTTGGAGCACTGAATGTGACCTGTCTTGTTTCTAAATTATGAATCTGAGGGAAGGACAGGCAATCTGGCAGGTTTTCATTTTCTTTCTCACATACCACCCAGGACATTGGATTTTGATCCAAGGAGATTCATCCTGAATTATGAATTCAATCCAAATTCCTTCAATACAAAGCAAAATCCAGGGGAAAATGGAATTAATTTTTGACACTTCCCACCTGAAATGCTAAATGGCTCCTGAATCGTGTGAAACTTGGCCCCAGTCAGTGTGAAAACTGGCTGAAATCTGTAAGAAAGGCAGTCTGGGTTCTCAAAGTAGTTCATGAATTTTGGCCAAACTAGCAAGGAACCTGGCCCAAGTCTTAGTTTGTAATGCAATGTGAAACCAGGTGAATTTCACATGGTTTCAGGTTTCACTCTGAAAATTTGGCCTAGCTTTATAATCAATCATCACTTTTTGGAACGATGAAAGCCAACACACCTTTTTGAAAATGAGGACTGCATGCATACTGATGACAGCTAAGCTGTGAACCACCCCTTCGCTTCCTCTGCCAAAAGATTTCTCGGAATGGAAACAGTTTCCCTCTTACCTGGAAAGGGCCAGTGGAGTGATTTTGATATTGCGTGTAGAAAGAAGCGATACTCAATACATGGAGATGTGCCATGTGAAATAATCACCACATACAGCACAAGTGGTTATATTCTCATTGTGCAAGGTTATGAAATTTTTATTCCATTCACATCCATGACAGGTATCGTGATGTTTAATCTCCTTGGCCATTAAGACAAGGTTTTAGGTAGGTATTAGTCATCAGCATTGCCACAAGAAACCCAATGTTCTGAGGCATAATCATTATCTCTATATGAAGAAATGGCTGATATAAGGAAAGTAACTCATAGCATAATGTTTATTTGGCTTAGGAAACATGAGAAGATAATGCTATAAACCTTTCAGGTTTATGTCAACTGCATCTTTCGCAATAAACCTCTACTGCAGTATAAACAATTCAATAATTAACTATGCGCAGTACATTTTACAAAAACCTACAGTTTCTGTTTTCAACCTGCAAGTTTTAAATGTGCTTTTCCATTGTAAAAATTGACTCTTCAACCAAATACTCGCTTTTGTGCATAGTGACATGAGAAAATTGAGAGGTATGTCTGAACGGAGCCACTACATCATTGGAACAGTATGTCTGAACATTTGGGTAATAAGGCACAGATGTGAGGCAGGGAACTTGGCACTACCAAGGTAACAACAACACATTCACCATTGTGTTATAATGGCTAAAAGAGCCACATCTGAGAAGAATACAAGAATATTCCTCCTCCCTAGAATGCTAAATTATATTGCATCTTTTATCTGCTTGAAAATCTGTAAAAAATAAATTCAAATAAGTATCATTTGAACTTATGATGAAGAGTAAAAATATAAAATGCATTAATATATTCATCGATAACGTATTTATGCAATAGCACATAAAGTTCAACTGCTGAAAAAGGCCAAATTCCACAGGAATCCAAATGGCCTCTACATTGCAATACAATGTATGTAAACCTGAAGGACCCAGCAGCCACTGGAAAGGTGGTTATTGCTGACTTCTGGCAGTGACTCTGGCCCTTTGTCAGTATGGTTAATTATTGTAGAGTGTCGTATCTGCAGGTATCAAGTAAAGATAATGCAACAGGATAGGCACATTAGTTATTATTAAGGCTCTTTCACTTACAAGTGGTAGGGTATTTGCCAGCCATTACTAAACCACGTGACACAAAGGCAGTTACAAAGCTAGGGCTACTTTAACTCAGTAAGTTGGGAGCTGAAAACTAATCTTCTGCCCAGGATTGGAAGAATATAACTTACCCGAGGTCCCTGATCACCTTGTTCTCCCTGTAGAGTAGAGAGATGAGATGATAGATAGTTTTAACACAAAGTCTGCACGTGATCCTTCTTAAAAAGACCAAAATATAATAGAGGTCATGCCAATGGACTTCCACTAACTTATTTGTTTCTGCTATGTATTTTCTTACCTTATCACCTTTTAGACCAGGAGGGCCCTAAAAATAAGAAAAAGAGAAAAAAAATTTTAAATAAATTTCACAAAATTACAGTTTGAATAGATTAGTTAGAGTTAGTTGTAAGATTCATGCAAGAACACAGAGCTTTCACAAGAATTTTTGAGTTCTAAACTGTTAATACAGTTTGAATGTGAAAATAGTAAATATATACATATATATTATTTTATATATATGATGCAATGGTTATATATTTAGTTATACCATTATACCACACACACATACAAAGAAAAAAGTATGTGTGTCATAAGTACATAATATACTGAATGCATTTCACAAACTGAACCAACTTGTGCAAGCAGAACCCAGCCAAAGAATCTCAGAAGCACCTGCAGTGACATTTCCTTGTCACTATTCTCAACCAACCAACAGTAACCACTATTTCTGACCTCAGACAGAATGGTCTGTTTTTGTACTTTATGTAAATGGTAACTTACACTACATGTCTGACCTCTTTTGCTCAATATGTATGAAATTCATGCAAATTTTATGTAGCTTATTTGTTCTTATTGCTTTACAATTTCCATCATATGAATAAACCATTATTTATTCACAAATAAATTATTTATTTATTCTACTGTGAATGACCATTTATTTTCAGGAGTTTCTGGATCCTGACTATTAAAAATAGTACTGTTACAAACAACCTGGTATATTTATTTTGATTAAATATTATATGCATTTTGTTGGGTGTATATTTAGGGGTAGAATTACTGGGTTACAGAAATACATATTTCAGTTTTAGTACGTACCACCAAGTAGTTCTCCAATGTGGTTCTAACTATTTCCCTCCAGTCAGCAATGTAGGAGAATTTCAGTTCCCCTATATTGTCATCGATAATTGCTATTTTCCATCTTTCCCATTTTACACATTCTAGTGGGAGATATAGTAGTTTTACATTGTATTTTAATTTGCATTTTGCTAGCACTTAATTAAGTTAAACTCCTTTTAATGCATGTATTGGCCATTTTGCATCCTCTTCCATAAAGTGTCTGTTCACATCTTTTGCTCTTAGATTTCTACTGAGTTGTCCTTTTGATTAGTTAATTTCTTTATAATATACAATACATGAGGGAGAGAGAAGGGTAAGAGTTCTTTACATATTCTGAATATGAGTCTTTTATCAGGTATACTTATTGCAAACATATTCTCCCCCTCTGCATATTGTGTTTATATTCTCTTAAAAGGTGTTTTTGATGAACAGTTCTTCATTTTAATAAACCTCAATTTCATATTTTTTTCTCTGTATAATTATCTTTTCTTGGTTCCACTTAAGAAATCTTTGCCTACTCCAAGGTCACAAGGGTTCTTCTATGTTCTTCCTAAAAGCTAAAAGCTTTATTATGGTATCTTTCATATTTAGCTCTAAATTAATGAAGAATTGATTTTGTGCATGATATGAGGTCAAACTCAAGATGTTTTTTCTTCCCATGTAGATATCAAATTAACCCAACACCATTTATTGAAAATGCATCTTTTCTCCACTGCAGCACAGGGGTATTTTTGTCATAAATTAGATGACCATACATATGGTCATTTTTAGGAATTTCTGTTTTGTTGGGCAGCTGTCTATTGTTGAGCCACACTGAGATTTTCTTTACCTTTGAACAACAAAAAGAATACTAGCAGGAAGTACCAATTCTACAGGCATCAATACTTCTTTTCCCCACTCTAAAGATGAAGCTGACTTTTAGGACTTGGCTTAACTGAGGAAATGGGACACATCAGAGTTACCTTCAATCTGTCACCTTTGCTTTACCAGGAACATGAGACAAGGACAAGTGTAGACCAGAAGTAGAGCTGAGGTTCAGGTAAAGAACCCCGTCTTAGGCCCAGTGGGGAGAGGCATGTCACTTCAGGTGGGGATGCAGGAATGCTCTGCCTACCAAAGTGGCTCCTGCTAAGGATCAGCAACACAGGAACTATACCAAATTCCTATCCTCAGGTGTGACACTTGTGGTAACAGCTGTGAGATTAGCATGAAATTCGTAGTTACAATAATGTCATATCTTATATTTTTGCCATCAACAAAGAAAGTTCACCCATTACTGCATTTAATATTCTCCCCATGCAATGAGGAAAGTGTTATGATATGCCTTTTATAGGTGACAAAAATGAACCTCAAAGATTGTCAAGGCCTCTTTTGAGTTAGCCAGGACTTTAACCTAGTCTGTGTGACTTTATATTCAGTGGTTTGGGACGCCAAGTATTGGGACACAGCTCTAGAACTAGGTTCTCAGAAACACTGACAACCGTGTGCCTTCCAAAATGCCTCCCAGTTGAATTTCCCACAGTGCTCTGAGCAGTGACCCCCAAGATCTCAAGTTTAAGATGTGAGCAACAGGAACTGAGAGGATCAAAGGGTGAGGGAGTGGGGGGACTAAGATAATGGAATCAGCTAAGCTAACCCTTTAATCTCTTACTCAAAATGTAATTTTGCCATTAAAGAAAAAGGGACACTAAGAAAATTATTTTTCTTAACATTTTCAATAAATTGTAATGTTTTTATTTATGTTTTCTTGCATCAGAATTAGTGAGTAATTAGTTCAGTCTCTCTGTCTACCTCTGCAAAATTAAGTTTAAGAAATTTATTTGGTTATTTTTACCACATGCAAAATGCTCACTAACACTCCACAAGTAATATTTTATTTTGGGTGAGACACAGGACACCCAAAGAAAAGAATGACAGGATACTTAATTTTACCATCAAATTTAAGAAATACAATGGCAGTTCTAGTCTTCATTTAAGTAACATGCTATCTAACTCGATTTTGATTTTCATATACATTTGTTGAATGCATATAAAGAGTTTGGCAATGTTCTAAGCACTGGTGGAGAATATGGTGGGAGAAGCTGATTCAGAAAAGTTGAACAGCCTGTTCTGGAAAAGCCAAATAGTCTAGTGCTGCAGTCAAACACTTCCCATATACCAGCATTAAGAAAAATAATCCCTAGAAAATCCACCTACTGCAAGGTCACTTACAATTACTGTGGACCCCTCCCTTCTTCATCACTTCCCCATTGAAAGCTTCTCTTCTTTAAAATTGTTTGCTTTTGCTGGTGAGACTCCAGAGGCCAAGTCTCTCACTGTACCAGTCCTCTAAAGGCACGTTATTAGGTTATATGGCATGTTTGAAGTCAAAGCTTTTCTGAAATAATTTTATAGTGGGGAACAGAAATGACTCTTTTTCTAAAAGTCCGATTACTAATGACCAAGCCACACGCATCAGCTAGTGCTCTTTAGACAGTCTGCCATAAGCAAGGATGCTTACATGAACACATGAAAATCTGAATTCACAATTGAGCAATAAATACTGCTGCTTCAAAAGTGGGTGTTTCTGGGCAGACAGAATGGCGTCGTGGCACCTGCCAGCTCAAGACAAAACCGAAGCAGAGGTCAACCTCCATTCACAGCTGTGGCGGCTGCTTCGGACACTCCAGACCCCACTTGTGCTCTTGGGATTAATGGCAGGTGTTTTCTTCTGCTCTGATTGAAATCCCATTTTTCTTTCTGAATTGAACCATCTTTAATGCAAATATGGGTTTAATTAGAAGAAACACATAGGCTACCTTAGTAAACACAGACAGTACTTCAAGATTTGGAAACGATGGTTCATTTCTAGGTCAAAACATTACATATGAAAGTAAGATTTTTTGATTACTAACTTTTAAAATTAAAGCTGGGTCATTAAGTGTTTTATTTTATTGGTCTTTAGAGTAAAAAAAACCTTACTTGTATTAATCAATGGATAGGCAGTGATACAAATTAATAAATTATTTGAATCACAGAGTACTTTGCAATGGCAAGTTGTTTCCAACTATAGCAAGCTAACAACCTACTGTTTAGTGGACATACTTACTGTTCAAGTGTTGGTATCAGTGGATGATGGATAGCTATTTGAAGATAAAACTTTGTTGCTAAAGCAAGTTTGAGGTCAATGGGAAGTAAATATGGTAAAATTAGTGCTCATATATAAGTGAACAGTGAGTGACAGCTTTATGTAAGTTTTCTTTGGGATTCCTATCTTTCTGGTCTGGTCTAGTATGTTAGAGTCAGACCTTTTACAATGTTCACTTACATAAATAAATATGAAAATATGAAATGATCTTTCTCATTAGTTTTATGTAATTTACTAGGATTACATAAATTTTAAAGTTGTTACAAGTTTTTATTATTAGTGTTGTTATTCAGTAGTTGGAACATTTCTTCAAGAAATTTTTATGGTGTTACTAATTTTCTACCAAAGTATCAATAAATATCAGAGGCAAACATCAAATTAGCCTCTTTTCAAATGACTTCACATTTAGAATTCATGGTAATAGTCCTTCCATTTGTGCCAAGCCTTTATTGTGGGTGTTGGTCTGTACCAATTTCAGCCTCTCCTAATCCATTTCTATCCAAATAACTAAGGTTTTAGCTTTTTTTCCATGTTCTATTACCTATTTCAATTAAATGATAAAACCAAAAGCACAATGAGTAAGAGGCACAATAAAAGAGATTCAGGAAAATAATGGATTTCAATACATATAGAAGTAATTGAAATACAGCCGGAAAAGGCAGAACATATTCATAAGGGTTGGATTTCCCAATAAAGGTCTTTGATTCACTAGAACTGTAAATTGTGCCTACTTTGAAGTGGCAAGAGCTAGAGAAGGAATGATTTTTAAAAGATGGCAATCATGAAAACAAAATTAAAGTCCACTAGAAATTGAAAAAAAATGGAAAAGGGACAAATCTGGGTAATTCTTGGCAGCTATTTATTGCTGTTGGAATAAGAATGGAGTTATGATTTCTATCTCAGGAAAGTATAGGTTGTTTTTATTTTTTAAATATAACAAGCCCTTTTCTGATTAATCTTTTTACTACTACAGAATCATGAGGACAAGCAAGTTTCAATTTTTAAGGATTTATGGCCAAGTATCACCCAGGCCGTCTGCTCTGAGTTTAGAGGAGGCATGTGTAAACACAATTATAATCAAGGAATAAACACTGTGTTGTGGGAGTACCGAGAGGAAAGAGGGTAGGAGAGCTGGAATCGGAAAGATGATTTGGAACTGGCTTTTGAAAGTTGGCCAGAGATAAGGGGGTGAAGCACTTCAGGCCGAAGGTTTACATAAGTGGAGAGGGCATCATGCTATCAGAGAAAGATGAGGAGTTCTGAGTAGTAGGAACATTATGTGGTATGGCAAGGAGAGATGGGGTAGAGTAGGAGAGACGTGGGAAGGTTGGCTAACAACACCAGGTCCCTAGGCCAGAGCCTGTCATCGATTTAACAAGGGAGTGGTGAGGCCAAGCGTGCTTCGTGGAAGCCCAAGAGCATGAAACACTGTTCTTCTTAGGAAGCTCTTGCCTTGGTCCAGGAGAGAGAGAGTTAAGATCGGAATTAAGACTGCGACAGCGGGAACACAGGGCAAGTTCTCAATTCAGAAGACAGTTCTAAGGTAGAAGCAACAAGACCTGTTAACTGACTGGACAGGGGAGCCACTGACAGATCATTGCCGTGGTTTATGAAGTCCTACCAATTTGAAAGTTCACAATTTAGTATATTTGCTACGTTGCCCTGAGCCCGTTCAACCCTGATAAACAGCAGCTCCAGAACCAACTGAATCATCAGAGGTTTAAAACTGGTCTTAGGGGTGTATTTCAGATACAAAGAGATCTTTGGCAGCTTCAGCTGACCTCATCAGAAATAGCTGAGAGAGAATTCTCACAACATGGTTGGATAAAAGGAGCACGTGACACATGGCAGCCATACTGCGCTGCCACCATGCAGAAGCCATCCTTCTTCTGGGCTAACTTAGGAATAAAGTATAACTTTACAACATTTCCCTTCCTTTACTTTTTAGACCACAGCTGTAACACAGTTCACTGTATTTTAAAAGCCGTAATTTCCCTAGTCTTTTAAGGACAAAGACGACGTTTGTAGTCCTGTGCAGACATGTGCTGTCCTGGCCATTCTCAGAAGCACTTCGGTGGCCACCACGTTTGATGTCTGAGCACACAGGCACTCTTGCAAACCATACTTCAGCTACATTCACAGTCTCCCAGGGAGGAAGGAAACAAGGAATAACCAGTTTTCCCTTGTTCAGTAGCATAGAAGCCTCAATTCTACTGTTTGTAAGATTCTGCCTACTTCCTGACTGCATCACTAACTTGGCCCACTGTGCCATTGACATAAATACTCTTAAACCATATGTTCATGAAGAAATTAAGCTTGGTACCATCATTTTTAGCAGGTATCTGAAACTGCATGAAATCCTACTATAAAAAGTTTTAACAATGGAAAAATTTAGTGTTTACTGACAAAATAGGGAGCTTAACTATTTACATGTAGACTAATTTATGCTATTTCTGAATAAAATGTTTTATGCATTTAGTATAGGTTCACCCCTAACTAAAATGTGAACCTGTGCTCTTCCAGTACATACCTCAACTTGAACTCATACAAATAGCTTTCTGTTTTACTAGCATAACATATTTTTTAGGGACATTTCTTCTTAAATCAACAAATATTTTGTTCCAGAGACTTTCAACTTTGCAAATAACTTCAGCTGGTAATGTATAAATTGTTAACGTTTTATGCAAAACCTGACGTGAAAATGTAGGAGCTCCTATATATAAGTATAGATTAAAGTGTGTCTGTGTGCATGTATGCTTGTGTATAATTTCCTTATACAAATGTTATGGAAAAAAAAGTACAAAATAAAAAGTAACCATATAATTTGGGGGAATTACTTTAAAATAAAGTACATAAAACAACGTATCTTGGAGGTTAAGAGCTCAAGCTTTGGAGTCAAACAGATGCAGATTGAAATTCTAGTTCTGATCACCTGTGTGCTCTTTGGCAGTTTAATTAGCCTCTTTGAGTCTCAGTTTCTTCATCTGTAAAATGGGGAAAATAATGCTTACTGTTAGACTAAAATGAAACACTGTTCATGAAGCAATTTGTGAAATACCTGATCTACCTTACCAATGGTAGTGATTATTAATTACACACTTGATATTTTTAATATTTTAATCTTGGTAAACATAAAATAAAACTTCTTTGATACTTGTCCTGAGAAAAGCAAAGCTTTTTGAGTTCCTAAAATCAAAAGGCCATGTGGTAAGCAATATGAGAGCTGGAGGCTTGAAAATATTTGGAGAACATGCATATTTAATATAGTTTACCTCAGTGTTGAAGAGCTATTACCACACAAAGCAAAACAGAAACACTTCACCATAGTGTTAACCACATTGCTTTAATGACAAACCAAGACTAAACTTTAGGCTGTAAAATTGCCTCATAACACCTAGCATATAGTAGGTGCTCAATCAATTCTTGCTGACTAGAAACACCAAAAATAAAAGAATGCAGTAAAACTCTCCATATTCAAAACAGCAACATATAAAGAATTATACAAGAACCAGATTCAATGTTGTTGCAGAAGAACCGTGTTTATTACAGTGTCAAACTCTGCTACGCTGGGGAAAGGAATGATACCTATAAACAGATTTATAGCTTCAGACTTTACACCTTTTATTTTTCACTGAAGATTAAAAAAAAACCAAGCAACAAAGGGGGTAGATATAAACAATTTAAAATATCAAAACCAGCCCCACTTATTGCAAAACTAATTTTTGCAGTTATTTTCTGTGGTGAGAGTGTAACTATAATAAGTTCTTTTGTGATATCACTTTGAGCCCCACTTTGAGCCCTGAACAAGGGACTATATGTGCCCAGGATCAGTCTTAAATCATAAGCAGCTGCCATAAGGAAACAATTAGTGGGGTCTACCACTAAAAGAATATTTAGAAAAACCAAGCATTAAAAAGGACTCTCATAAGTAAGACTGACTGATGTAGCTCAATGGAAGTAAGGGCTTATAAAACAGCAGGAATAGGGGAAGCTCACTCTGCCTTTCTTTTCTAACACAATACAAATTAAATACAGCCAAACTACTGCCCCTGCCAATCAAAACCAAGGGTCCCATCTTTCTAGCATTGTTCTTTGCATCTAAACGTTTTGGGAGATTGCTAAAACATTTTTGTTTAACTTTGAATTTTTTTTTTTCTTTGCTTACTTTTAAGAGGTCAAGTAAAATGAGCTCCATGGTGAAAGACTTGGAATCCCAAACATTCCTTTTGTCGAAAGAAAGTATCAGCTTGCTCTCTCATGTCCACAGTAGCCCTGTGATTTTACAGTTAATGGCAGAAGCTATTCCACAATACTCCTACTGTCCTCAATGTAATTCAAATGTATTCAGAGGTACATCCATTTTAAACCTTTGGTTTAATTTGCAATCCTCTATTTCAGCATGTTTCCTAATATACTGTCCCAATATAATTTTGCCCAGGCTCCTTAAGAATGCCTGGTTTGTAGGTCAAGTGTGATTTTTTGTTTCATTTGTACAGTTGCCTCTTGAACAACACAGGGCTTGAGGCACCAACCTAGTGAGCAGTCAAAAATACATGTATAACTTTTGACTCCTCAAAAACTCAACCACTAATAGCCTACTGCTGACTGGAAGCCTTACCAATAAACAGACAATTAACATATATTCTGTATGTTATACATATTATATGCTGTATTCTTACAATAAAGTAAGCTAGAGGAAAGAAAATGTTTCTTCAAATTGTCACAAGTCTCCAAAACTTTTTCAATATATTTACTGAGAATGATCCACATGTAAGTGTACCTGCACAGTTCAAACCCATGTTGTTCGAGAGCCAACTGCAGAGTGTTCTAGAGCAATGCAAGTTTTGTGAAGGGCAACTGAGCACAACACAGTGATAAGGGCAGGATGTGCCTTTAAAAATGCACAAGGAACTAAAACATGCAGAAGGAATAAAAAAAAGATCACTGTCAGAAGAGGCTGAGAGAGCCTGAATGTCAGGGTTTGTCTATTATTCTCATGTTCCAATGTAAATTAGAAACCTAATCTCTCCCACTCTCAGTTGATAGCTAAAAACATCAAAAGCTTTTAATGTAAGCTTCTATAACTACCATGCTCTCCATCTCCCGATTTTAACTTCACTCTCCTCTCTCTGTGGAGTGAAGGTAATATTGTGCCTATTCACCTCTTGCCACCTCCCCACCTTGCCCTGCTATTTATTGCTGCTCTCACTTGTCTCTTCAACCATTGTGGTTCCCTGGGATTCTTCCCTTGGGTCTCCAAGCATGTTCATTTGCCCTCTCCCAAAGTCAAGGAGAAGAAAAGTTTCCTTAGCTCTCTATTCCCTCATTTAGGTCCTATCAATTTACTGTATCACCAAACTTCCCTAAATAATAGACTGGTCATACAAAGAAAGAGAAAGGAGGAAGCAGAGTAGAAGTCATGCTTTTACAGCCTGGTTTTGGGAATAATAAAGTAACATGAGTTGAAATACATATTGGTCTTGGGGGCATTTCTTTCTGTTAGGAAGAAGAAAGCTGAGCTATGGAAAGGGAAACTGCTGAGTCACTCTCCTGGGCCCTGAAAAGGAGAGACCCTGGCTAAACTAGAACTAAATAAACTGGAGCTCTGGGGACGAAGGGTTGACAAAGTCCGAAAATGTCTTGATTGCCCAAATTTGTGTCTAAACCTTTGGTCTTTTCATTTTACTCCATCATCTATCAAATACAGCCTCAAGACTTTAATTATCACCTGACTTAGGTCCTAAACTCTTTTCCAGGCTGCCATCCTGCATTCCTAACTGCTCACTAGATATCTAAGCCATGATATGCCATCATCAGCTCAAACTCAATATTCTCAAACCAAACTTCTCAACTTCTATTTCAAGCCTGCATAACTTCTATTTTTGTTAAACACACTACTCGTCCTCCAAGCCTAGAAGCTCAGTGATATGTTTGATTCAGTAAATGCAATCTATTGCCCAGTCTATAGATTTCGTTCTCCACAAAAATCGCCTGAATCCATCTTTCCATGTTTATTGATAGCACCCTTGTTCCTGGAAAACAGAAATAATCTACAAGCCTTCCCAGTCTCCCCTTTAACTACTCTCCATCCTACATACTTTTGTCAAATCATTTCTAAAACACATTTCTGAACATACCATTCCTCAGCTCAAAAAAATGTTAAGGGCCCATTTGCAATCCACAATGAAAAGGTTGCTATAGGCAATGATCCTCCATGGATACAAAAACTGTTCGGTGAAAGGTTATGGGGAATCAGGTCAGTAACACCTGACCTGCTGATCAATCAAACATTATATGATGAATTAGGAAGTATTCTCCACCTTTATAAGAGATTATTCCTAAAAATTAAAGTAGAACCTAATCAAATCTCTAAATGGAATGCAGTTTATAAGAAAACCAGATAGACAAATGAGTTAAACAGCACCATGAAGAAGCCAGACCAATCCAGAATGTGGGGCATTCTACACATAGGCCAAATGTTCTGGAAAAAATTGTGACATGAAAAAATAAATAGGGAAGGAAGAGGCTATAGAGTAAAAGAAATTGAAGAGTTACAGCAATTAAATGCCAAGTGTGGGCTTTGCATCTTGATTCAAACAAACCATCTCTAAAGAGACATTTTTGAGACAATTGAGGAAATTTGATATGAACTGGGTATGATGATAAAGAACATATTGTTAATTTTATTGGGGTTAATAATGAAGTGAAGGTTATGTTTTAGAAAGGCCCTATCAGTTAGAGATTCATATTTTGGTATTTGCAGATGCAATGACATGATATCTAGGTTTTGCTTTTAAATACACCAGCAAAAAAAGCAAAAGAAAAAAAAAAGCAAAACAAAATAATATAGGGGAAGGGGATCATGAAACAATGATAATTCATTGAAGCCATTGATAACTCATGAAACTGGGTAGTGAGAAGTCCAAAAAGAAGTAGTTATATAATTTTAAAATGTATTTTAGACAACGCTGCAGATTCCTACAAAATAGTGTTAACATCTGCCTGTGTCCAAAGTCCTCCATAATCTGCTCCTAACTTTGTTTCTTCTTTACCTTCTGTCCCAGCCCTGACTGCTTCAGCATAAGGATCCTCTCCTCCAAGCAGCCTTGAATACCAGCTGTTCTTAGAATGCCCCTCATTCTTGTCACTTTCTGTATATTTGCTTATGTGATTCTGTCTACTGAGTAAACATCACCAATTACCATTTTGCTTGGAATAATTACAGCATACCTTCCTTGAAACTTCTTTACTGGCAACCTGAGCTATGAAGCTACATGGAAAAAATATAAACATAGCAGTATTTGAGTTTCTGAAAGAAAGGTTAGTCCTTGTAGTAGAAGTCTCATCTCCACGCCCTCCACCATGTCACTGTCTAACAGACAGCCCATCCGGTGACGTCTTTTCCCTAAGTTTTACCTGACCCCCTTTTTCTATGTTCTCTCCCTATTTTTGAACTCCCAAAGCACCTATGACTCTTTTACAAAACTCAGCTCACCCTGGTAAATAGAAGATTTATGCTTCATGCTAAACCATCAGGGCCCTTAAGAGCATGAAAAGAGGTGTATGGGGAAGTGTGACAAACCCTGACTTTGAAGGCTCTCATATGTACCAGCATATGACCTTTGGTAGATTGCCTAACTTCTTTGAACCTCAGTTTCCACATCTGTAAGATGGAACAAACAGTAATTTACTTTGCATGGGAGTTGCAGATAGGAATTAAAAGAACATATGTCTTCTGAAAATAGTGTTTCCCTTCTCCTCTTCTCTTCCTCATTCAAATGTGTAGCCTTGTATCTTATACATGGTAAGTATCCAATAAATATATTATCAGATGTCCTGCAACAGAGGCCTCTAACAAAACATCAGGGCCACAAGTAGTATTGCCTGAATAGCCTGTTGTCAATCAAACAGTCACAGATATTCATATGCCCAACATGCTTCCAATTAATGCTTATATGGGTATATTTGATCACAGTTAGATATTATGCCTTTTGGGATCACTAAACTTGTCATTTGATGACTTATGCCTCTAGAAGAGTTAAGATTGATAGTAAAAGAAATAAAACAATTTTGCACAGTCTCTTGAAGATGAGATGAACTCTATTTGATGAAATATTTTTCTCCTCATATCTCAGACATGGGCAGATATTTTTGGTTCCTGTCTCCCTTCTCCCTGTGACTCCAAACTTCTAGAAAACGTATTCTGTTTTCACTCTCCCTACATTTTCAATACTGAGTCACTCCTAAAACCATGGCAACATTGATGAGAAAACCACCACAGTATCAAAGTCGCTAAGTGACCCCGAAATCGCAAACCTAGGACAACAGTCCCCACTGCTGACCGTTCCTCTGTCGGCTCCTTGGGCAGCATCCTCTTCGGGGTCCTCTCCTTGCTCCTTCCAGGAGGAGACCTTCCTTTACCTCTTCCTCATAACTGACATGTCTCTGACCCATGCCTGCTTCTCTTCCCCTCTACACACTTCTCTGAGCATCCCACTAGTTTCCACAGTTACAGCTACTCTGTCTACTCCGTACCCCAGCTGTGGCTTCTCTCTGGGACTGTGCCTACTGCCCACTCCACATTTCTTCCAGGCAGGATGCACTGTCCTCGTCTCGGATCATGGTGACGCCACTAAGACTCTGGTCGGCTTTCTTCAGAGTAGACGGCACCTACTTCATTCAGGGTCCTAATGGCCCAAATTGAGACTCTATAAATTTAGATAAGGAGCCTTTCCCCTTTCCCCTCCTTCCCTTAGCCTGTTAAGAATTTTGATTAGGGTAGCAAAATTATCAAAAGAATAAACAAATATATATTTATTAAATTACACATACATATATAATATGCTTGAGAAAACTTATAAATGAAATTTTTAAAGTTTGGAACATTTCAAACGGAATTTTACTTCACTGAAGAACATTATTTCCAACTAAAACTCTGCCATCTTTAGTCAGGATTAGACACAGTTACAAAGGTGCACATAAATGTTTGTTTTAGATAGAGAATCCTATAACTATATCCAATGTTGAAAATCACTTTTCATGAATTTCTTAATTTTAAAATTGAACTATCTTTCCTAAACCTCTATATGCTTTGAGGCCATTATTTGATTGGATTTTTATCTGGTGGATCAAGTACCACTATAAAGGTAATATGTTTATGGCTCTGTCTCAGTGTGAGTGCTTATGTAAGAAGGTATTTATGTAGGTTTTTCATGTTCATAAATAAGCCTTTAATAATTACACTTATATGTGCATACACTGTTCTAAGTGCTTAAGTCACATCTTAAGACAAAGCAATCATCCTTATTTGACACTGAAAAACTAAATGGACAAAAGACAGCTTGCCCCAAGTCATGCAGTTCATAATACATGGGGGACCAAGATTTAAGCCCAGGCGTTTGCCCGTGGAACCCATCCCCTTAGCCCTGTTCAATGTATTCCATAAACTGCTTTAAAAAGAGGCTGCTGGAAGCTGATATTTTCGGTTGTTTCAGTCATCTCATCATCAAATGAATAGAAATTTAAATCTGAATTGTTAAGTGTACACATTTATTCAACAAAAACTCATGATGCATTTTTTAATATAGCAATACTATATAAAAAAACTGAGACACAAACAGTAAATTCAGTGAATGATAAAAAATCAATGCCAGATTAACTTAATTATTCATGAAAGGTTATGTGTTATGCACTTTTATTCAGACATAATTAAATGGAATACATTTGATAGATAACAAAGCATAAGGTTGGCAATTGAAGTTCTTCGATTATTTTCAGTGGGAAAGAATTCTAAGCTAAAATTAAACCTTGAGATGATGTTATACCAGTTTAATTCACAAGCAGTCATGCAAAGATAAAGAAATATGGGTTATAGTAAAACAAAAAAGCTGTTGCACAATGTGTACTTTTAAAAATAAAAGCTATTTGAAGTACAATGGCACCTTTCATATCCTATAAACCACTTATTTAAAAAGATACCAGAAAACCTAAAACATTAAGACTTTTATAATCATTCTCTTTCTCATATAACCACCACATAAAATATAGATAATAGGCAATGGTAATACTGTGTCAATTTAGCATGATTCATTCAGGACAGGATACATTACTAGTTTAATATGACAGTTGTTATATCTGAGCGAAATAAATACTCTCTGTACACACACGTACACACACACACATGCACACACGGATGCATGCTTTTAAAATTTCTTGAAGAATGTCTATGGCTTCCCCTGCCCCCAAGTCAGGCTATTTGGATCTGAAAAGGGCTGGGTTGGAGCACAAACATGAAATATGGGAGTTGCTAAAGTGTTAGGTTAGAAGGAGCTTAGTATATAATTAAAAACATATGAGCAGAAAAATATTGCACCAAGATATAGTATTTTATTTAGGGATAATTCCTTACAAGGCACACACACAACTTGATCTTTGAAAATTGTAGTAAAACGCTGTGAAATGGCAATGACAATGTCAGAACCATCAAAAAAAAAGGGGGCAAAAAGGTATTTGGGGAAAAAAGGCAAAGGGACATCTTCCACTTTTTTTCAAGTGCATCTGAAAAAATACAAATGGAAGCCACACGCCTCCATGTGCAGTTGTTTGATGGTATTTGCTTGTGGTTTTCTCTTACATTTTTTTCTCACTGAGTAATACAGAATTACAACATGCACACCGCTTTAGTCCTCCAAATTCCTAAGGGAATTATATCTCCTTTATGTTCACATGCGACTCCAAAGGGGTGTTATGAGGAGGGCTTTGAAATACAAAAATGTTTATGCAAAAGAAATGCCCTTAGTATGGAAGGGCTACCTTTCACTTAATACAGTGGTTCCCCCATTTCACTGTCTTCTATTTAATATACTCAGGGAGTTTATCTGGGGCAAACAAAAGGCCAATATGTACCAACAAAATGTACAAGATAGTATATGAGCTTTTTTTATTTTTAAAAACAACTAGTTTCTACAATTCCTATTAAATTGTTTATTGGTGGGACAATATTACTGTTTAAGCAATGTGGCATTATAGACAACCACCGGGAAAAAGTTCCTGTAACTGTCTTGATTGTTAAAAATCAAAGCCAAGGATTG
Source organism: Manis pentadactyla (assembly GCF_030020395.1). Classification (NCBI taxonomy): domain Eukaryota; kingdom Metazoa; phylum Chordata; class Mammalia; order Pholidota; family Manidae; genus Manis; species Manis pentadactyla. The sequence goes on from NC_080023.1 coordinate 91,741,374, forward strand.
AACCCTACAAATAAATTGTTACCAAATAAATTAATATGTCATAAGAATGGCCCTTGGTTAATGCTATCTTTTTATTTTCACCAAAGATTAAATATGAATATAAATAAACTACTATCATGAAAGGAAACAAAAGTAACCAAACTCTCCAAAATGTGTGGAAGTGAGTTATTGAAATTGATAATGTCCAGTAAAATCTCAAAGCTTAGAAACCGCTGAGACATGTTTTTAATGGCATTACAGATAAAACATGGTATTGCTGGGGCCTTTGCACTTATGAAAAGCTCAGAGTTTTTGCTCTTCTTCTTTTGCTTAAGCTCTTGAATATACCACTCATGACTCAATTAGCAGCTGTTGAACCTCCCCTGTGTACAAGAAACTAAGTTAGGTGTTGGGGAGGCCACTGATGATGAAAGCATAGCTCCCACTCTTGGAGATCGTAAAAGCTAGTCATAAAGGGAGAAAGGATGTTTATAAACAATATGATAAAACAGAAAGAGGAAAAGAGAGGGAGATAATTAATATTAACTGAGTGCTGGCCATGTACTAGGCATCATGTTAAAAGTTATACATATATTATTCTATTTTAATCCTCACACGATCTGTTGAGATAAAATGTTGTTATTTCTGCCTTACAGATGGGGAAAACGAGACTCAGAGAGACTGAAGAACTGCCCAAGATCACAGAGCTTTTAAGTGGAAGAGGTAGGATTTGACTTATGATCTGTCTGGCTTCACTGTCTATGCCCCTTTGCTGTAAGTGTAAAGTAATATAAAAACCTGTACATAAAAAGTGCACAAGGAGGAAATTACATTAAGCTATGGGAGAGAAGACGATTCTAAGAAAAGACAAATGAAGAAAAACATATTTGAAGAGAGAGAGGTAAATGGTTTTTTTGGGGGTTTGGATGAAGCATAGTGTCTAGAGAGAGCATTAGTGAAAAATCAGTGGCACAGAGGGCTAGAAAAACAGACCAAATTAAAGGATTTGAACGTCAGGAAAGGAACTAGAACTTATTGCACTCTAAATGGTAACCACATTGAAACTCAAAGTTTTGGGTTCAGAAGATCAACATAATCAGAACCATGACAGAAAAACTTTATCTGACAGACATATTCAGGATGATATTGGTTGATGCTACACTCTATCCTAACCCCTGATGTCTCCACTATAGAGACAGGAAAAAGGCATGTTTCCTTTCATGACTCACTGGCCAGGCAACAGGCATCTCTTACTCACTTTACTTACTTTACATACTTACTTACTTACTTACATACTTATTTTTTATTTTGGTATCATCAATCTACAATTACATGAGCAACATTATGTTTACTAGACTTCCCCCATCATCAAGTCCCCCCCCATATACCCCATTACAGTCACTGCCCATCAGTGTAGTAAGATGCTGTAAAATCACTACTTATCTTCTGTGTTGTACACCTCTCCCCATGACCCCCACCCCCGACATTATGTCTGCTAATTGTAATATCCCTTTTTCCCTCTTTCCCCTTCCTTCCCACCCATCCTCCCCAGTCCCTTTCCCTTTGGTAACTGTTAGTCCATTCTTGGGTTCTGTGAGTCTGCTACTGTTTTGCTCCTTCAATTTTTCTTTGTTCTTATACTCAACATATGAGTGAAATCATCTGGTACTTGTGTTTCTCTGCCTGGCTTATTTCACTGAGTATAACACCCTCTAGCTCCAACCATGTTGTTGCAAAGGGTAGGATTTGTTTTCTTCTTATGGCTGAATAATATTCCATTGTGTATATGTACATCTTCTTTATGGACACTTAGGCTGCTTCCATTTCTTGGCTATTGTGAATAGTGCTGCGATAAACATAGGGGTGCATGTATCTTTTTCAAACTGGGCTGCTGCATTCTTAGGGTAAATTCCTAGAAGTGGAATTCCTGGTTCAAATGGTATTTCTATTTTGCATTTTTTGAGGAACCTCCATACTGCTTTCCACAATGGTTGAACTAATTTACATTCCCACCAGCAGTGCAGGAGGGTTCTCCTTTCTCCACATCCTCACCAACATTTGTTGTTGTTTGTCTTTTGGATGGTGGCGATCCTTACTGATGTGAGGTGATATCTCATTGTGGTTTTAATTTGCATTTCTCTGATGATTAGCAATGTGGAGCATCTTTTCCTGTGTCTGTTGGCCATCTGAATTTCTTCTTTGGAGAACTGTCTGTTCAGATCCTCTGCCCATTTTTTAAGATTATTTGCTTTTTGTTTGTTCAGGTGCGTGAACTCTTTATATATTTTGGATGTCAATCCTTTATCGGATATGTCGTTCATGAATATATCCTCCCATACTGTAGGATGTCTTTTTGTTCTATTGATGGTGTGCTTTGCTAAACAGAAACTTTGCAGCTTGATATAGGTCCACTTGTTCATCTTTGCTTTTGTTTCCCTTGCCTGGGGAGATATGTTCATGAAGAAGTTACTCATGTTTATGTCCAAGAGATTTTGCCTATGCTTTTTTCTAGGAGTTTTATGGTTTCATGACTTACATTCAGGTCTTTGATCCATTTCTAATTTACTTTTGTATATGGGGTTAGACAGTGATCCAGTTTCATTCTCTTACATGTAGCTGTCCTGTTTTGCCAACACCAGCTGTTGAAGAGGCTGTCATTTCCCCATTGTATATCCATGGCTCCTTTATTGTTTATCAACTGACTGTATATGTTTGGGTTAATATCTGGTCTCTCTATTCTATTCCACTGATCTGTGGGTCTGTTCTTGTGCCAGTACCAAATTTTCTTGGTCACTGTGACTTTGTAGTAGAGCTTGAACTTGGGAAGCAAGTTCCCCCCTGCTTTATTCTTTCTTCACAGGATTGCTTTGGCTATTCGGGGTCTTTGATGGGTCCAGATGAATTTTTGAACTATTTGTTCTAGTTAATTGAAGAATGTTGTTGGTAATTTGATACAGGTTGCATTGATTCTATAGATTGCTTTGGGCAGGATGGCCATTTTGACAATATTAATTATTCCTAGCCAAGAACATGGGATGAGTTTCCATTTGTTAGTGTCCTCTTTAATTTCTCTTAAGAGTGTCTTGTAGTTTTCAAGGTATAGGTCTTTCATTTCCTTGGTTAGGTTTATTCCTAGGTATTTTATTCTTTTTGATGCAATTGTGAGTGGAATTGTTTTCCTGATTTCTCTTTCTGCTAGTTCATTGTTAGTATATAGGAAAGCAACAGATTTCTGTGTATTAATTTTGTATCCTTCAACTTTGCTGAATTCAGATATTAGATGTAGTAGTTTTGGAGTGGAGTCTTTAGGGTTTTTTATGTACAATATAATGTCATCTGCAAATAGTGACAGTTTGACTTCGTCTTTACCAATCTGGATGTCTTGTATTTCTTTGTTTTGTCTAATTGCTGTGGCTAGGACCTCCAGTACTATGTTGAAGAGAAGTGGGGAGAGTGGGCATCCCTGTCTTGTTCCTGATCGTAGGGGAAAGTTTTCAGCTTCTTGCTGTTAAGTATAATGTTCGCTGTGGGTTTGTCATATATGGCCTTTATTATGTTGAGGTACTTGCCCTCTATACCCATTTTGTTAAGAGTTTTTATCATGAATGGATGTTGAATTTTGTCAAATGCTTTTTCAGCATCTATGGAGATGATCATGTGGTTTTTGTCCTTCTTTTTTGTTGATGTGGTGGATGATGTTGATGGATTTTCGAATGTTGTACCATCCTTACATCCCTGAGGTGAATCCCACTTGATCATGGTGTATGATCCTCTTGATGTATTTTTGAATTCAGTTTGCTCATATATTATTGAGTATTTTTGCATCTAGGTTCATCAGGGATATTGGTCTGTAATTTTCTTTTTTTGGTGGGGTCTTTGCCTGGTTTTCGTATTAGACAGATGCTGGCTTCATAGAATAAGATTGGAAGTATTCCCTCTTCTTCCATGTCTTTGAAAACTTTAAGGACAGGCATGTCTTCTTAGTACACAGATGGCAATGGGGAAGTCAGGGGCTAAAGAAAAAAATGTGGGATCCTGTCATGAAGGCAGTGAGCCAGGGTATACAACTGTTCCACCAGCCATTAGCAAGGTTGCACACACATTAACATGATGACTCTAATACCTGGTAGTAGGGGGAGAACAAAAAGTACGACCTGGAATGAACAGAGTACTGTAGAAAAGGAACATAGGCATGGGGGGCCAGGAAAGGACTAGTTACCAGAACAAGGGTGCCTAGATCTGGACAGAAACCTAATTATTAGAACTAGAGTGTGGCATCGGAACCACACTTTGAGCACTGGCATTGACCCTGGGTCACCTGCACACTGAAAAAAGCCTTCCTTAAATGCCTCATATTTAAGGCCCTGACTGAACCTGGGGGTCACCGAGGTGTGCCAGGTGCAGGGTGTGACTTCCAGGTGGAGTTCAAGTCATCCTTGAAATGATGGGTCTACAAGAAATGAGCAAACTTTGACAGGTTACTTGACTATTAACATTAAAAAAACTATCAAAAGAGCAGAGGTGGAGTCAGTCTTATTTACTACAATTTCACAGCCTTCACTGCACCTTGAACATAGTAGGGGCTAAATAAAGCTTTGAATTATTAAATTATGAATTAATGAACAATTATCAGGGTGACTTTCATTTCAATAGATTAATTCTGCCCACATGCCCCACCACGCCAGCTAATTCTCATTACCTCTAGTTTGAAGTCAAATGTTCTCCTTTTTTCTAATATCCTTTCTTCCTTCTTCCTTCACTTACTCTGTGTTGCCACTTGTTATTTTTTTTTATCCAGCCATTTTTTAAGCCTCTGTGACATCATTTAATCATTTACTCTATCCCATCCCTTTTCCTCTCCAAGAAGTTTATTTCCTTTGATTCAGTGGGTCCACAGCCACTTCCTTTCTATTCATTTCCCTGCCTCTTTCCCATCTTAACCACAGCTGTGAGAATTGTCTTTTTTCTTTCTAGTACCCTTTCACCATCTAACTTCCCTTGTCAAGAACCATTTTCTCACCCATTTAGGTAAATGCAAAGACTCACCTCTCTTCCCTTAGGCCTATTTTGTATTCAATTTCACACTATTACTGCAACAGAGTTAACTACCAGTCTTGGCAAATTTTTTTATGTCTAAGCTAAATCCATCTAAGCTGTCTCCAACTTTAGGAGGGTGATCAGAAAAACTCCCTGAATAATAGACATTTGCCCCTTCTACCACTGGGTCTGCAAAATAAAACCTTATTAATTTGGAAGTTCTTACTACAGAATATGTGGTATTGAAGAAGCAGACCTGAGTTTCTCAAGTCACTAAGGAAGAGTTTTCTCTGTGTTAATACTGTGAATAAGATGATGTGGGAGTGTTCAACATATGCAAGAAAACCCTCACTGACATAAACATTTGCACATGAAAAACAAGTTGCCAATTATAATTCTGCCCAAATCTTTTATTAAACCTTAAAAGATGTGCAATATCCCAACTCAAACATTTACAACTCTTTTTTGGAAGTCAGTTGCTTGGAAATCTGATTGTATCTTCCCACAGGAATCATAATATAAATATAGTTTATTTTTCCAGCCCAATTCACAAATGCCTATCCCTAATGTACCTAAAAAAAATTCATATTGTACAACAGAAACACTATTGGTAATGCTGTCTTAATGGAAAATCCATTGCAAGTTGGGTTTTGGGATTTTAGAAGTCTCTCTCTCATACTACACAGTCAGAGGGAGTGTGGATTTTCAACAGAGTAGATAGACTAGGTAAGATTCGTCCCTGGGTGACACGGTTATGGCTCAGGGCGCAGGTAGGAAATCTGGGTTTGAGCATTAGTTAAGGGAACTTGTTTGGAGAAAGCTTGTCTAGGTAGCAACTTCTTCCTTTCTCTCCCTTGACTAATTGCAAAAGGAGATGGGAAGAGATGGGAAGGACAAAGTTTTGCAATGTTCACACCCTTTTTTGTCCCCACAGGTAACAGTATGTACTCTGTAGATACAGGGATGAGGGAGGAAAGGATTAGCAGGGAAGAAATGTAAGTAAATCAGTTATATTGAATCACATATATAAATAACAAAAAGTATGTTATGAAGAGTTTTAGCTCAGAAATCTTACAAAAACAGGAAAATTGAGGAAGTCAACATTTTAAGAAAAAAGTAGGTATCATTTTAAGTCACCAAAAAAACGAAGGAAAAATAGGAGGATGTGCCCCAAATTGTAAGTTCCTGTTATTATAAATACACTGTATGTGAATAAAATGGTTTTTAGTGAGCTGAATAATGGAACATGAAAATTGTATAAGAAATTTGATCAAATAAAAGAAACCTTTCAACTATTTAAGAACCCATAAAAATTTCCTAATTTAAGCCTTAAATGTACATTACTTGCTTATTCACTGTGTGTAAATTCTAGATCTGTCATAAACAGATTTAATGTAGAGTTTATATAAACTTACTCAAGGAAAAAATGGATTTATGGTGTTAATGTAAGATATAATTGCAGAAAATACTATAATTTTGCAGCACATATTGATAATTATAGATACTACATAGGTCATTCCTAAGTATTATATTTTTAGATAGATAAAATTTGTTGTTGGAGTTAATAGCCTATTTAAGATCCAATTTTTTTCAAAAGAAACTTCCCAAGAGCAGATTAGGGGCTGGAAAAGTAACAGATTGCAGCAGGTAGTAAGGAAATTGAAGAATATAGATGGAAAGAAGCCAGTATATGAAAATTCATCTGTAATTATAAAAATCTCAGAGCGAACTTAATAATCAGCAGGTACTAAATGAACAACTTCATTAAGAATTATTTAATTTAAAATCTAACAGTGGAAGTTTTTTTTGAAAAATACGATAGCGATGTAATGACAAGAGGTAGGTCAGACTTTTCCTTAGGAACATAGCAACAAAACTCTTTGCCTATTTTTGTGCCACAGAAAAGACAACATGAGGGTATTTGTTAGTTCACAGTTCCCATCAGACCTACTCTTCCTGAGTCCACTGCTCTCCCTTTGCTGTGACCTGAAGGCGGCATTTTGAACTTTGAAAAGATCATGTGATCTGAGAGTCTACTAAAGGCAAACTAGTAGACAAATGAAAAAAAACCAGAGCACCTCACCATTTGAAAATGCCAGTCCTATTATCCTTTAAAGTTGCAAAAATTTTCAAGCATGTACAATTAGATAGACCTTATTTTTCTGAAGAGCCATAGTAAATATAAGACTTGATATTCCTAAGTGCCATGGTACCCTTTCAAATCCTAGCAAGAGTGATCCATGATATTCCTGGTTCTGTCTATTCTTGGCTTCCTATGCTGGTTAATCATCTTCTGCTCATGAACTGTGTTTGTAAGACTCAAGATTTATTATGACCATGTTCTTCTTTTTGCAGTTATGTCCTTTAAATTCCATTAACTAATACGCTTTTAATGCTGTCTTACTATCCAAATTTCCAAGTCTCTATATCCATATCTGAATTTCTCACTGTTTTGTTTACAGGACACTTGCACTTGGATGTTGTGGCAGATGTAGGTGCCAAGCCGCGCCACTGCCTCCCTCTAAGACAGTGCTGCCATACAGGACCCCAGTCCCGGCGGTTGTCCACATTCCTCCAGCAGCTGCAGCCTGGGGCCAGAAGCGCCAGCGAGGTCACACCCAGGCCTGACACTCAACAATGAGGGAAAGGAAATTAGTGCATAAATTTCTGGTATCATCTACCACAGAAACTATTTGTACCCAAATCCTTATCTTCGGGACTGCTTTGGGGTAGAACGAGCAGTCTAACACAGAGGTCCTATTAAAACTTAAAATATGTTAAGGATTATAATCATCTCTCAAAACGAACATTCCAACTCCTTTCACCATCTATTATCTGACCTGTTACTCTTCTCTTGAGAGCTGAGTGCTACAGAGCATGAGGGTTTGAGAGACAGACTTGACTTCTGCTCCCACTTTTATGGTGTCACCTCATGAGAGCAATTTATCTCTTCTGATCCTGCATGTACTCTGCAGGGCTATTGTAAGCGTTAAGTAAGATAAAGCATGCAAGGCAGTTTTTACTTTGTCTTCGTTTTAATGTAGAAGTTTCAAATTTAGGAGATAAGCTACAACTTTCTTTCATGGGTTTTTTTCCCCTCCAATAATTACCTTCAGCCAGCTTAGAATATAAGAGTGAAAATCACAAATAATGAGAGTATTCTGATATGAACATGAATTAATTACACATCAAATGTTTCTCATGTGTAGTCTGAAAAAGATTGCTCTTCTTAAGTATGTGGAGTCTTTGGTTCTCTTTGTTAGACATTCTTATACACAGAGCTCATAAAAACTGAATAATATACTCATGGTCTGGTTTGAGAATTAACAAACAATAGATAATGACATCAAGTACAAAAGGATACCATGAAAATCATTTATTTATGAAACAACCTAGGACAGAAGTAGCATTTAAGAAAGAGATGTAAAGGGACCCAGTAAACAATTATGTTAATAGATATTATGGGGTTAAAAGTAAAACATTAATAATGGCATTTCCTTCTCTCTCGCTTCCCAAGGCTACAGTAAGTATTAATATTGAGTTTGTCATTTTTTATTAACTCTTCATTTTGACAACTCCTTTCTTTTGTTCTTTCAACTTTAGTACTCTTCCCTTTCCTAAAACATCCTCATTTTATTAAAAATGATTTAGAGCTGAAAAGATTTCCCATTGACTTCATTCATATTTAATTATAAGTCATGTCTTCAGCAGTTGGCTTATATTGAAAGTGTAGAACAAATTCAATATCTATATATAATGAATCAAAAGTAGCTGGTAGTATCACAGTCTAAATAATCAGAGTCTGTGTGGCTTTACAGCACTATTAGTACATGATTAATCAGTACCTAATGCAAACCCATTCATACCCGACATCTACTAAGTCATTTTATCTTACATGAAAGTCCTGTGGCACTGTTTCAGATCAGTTAAGAGTTTTGCTTTATATGATGGTACATTGTTAAATTTGCCATCTGGTCCAACAGCTGATGTGGCTCACTCAACCCTGGAGAGGCCCCAAAGCTTTACTCCTGGGAAATATTTGGTCTACTGTGTGGTGTCATGATTACTGCTTCCTAGCTTTTTAATATTCTTTAAAAGAACTGCAGAAAAACCTCCTCTCTGGGGAAATCCTAAATTGGAATTAATTTGTTAGAAAAGAGTTCACTTACCTGATGACCAGGCTGACCCTGAAATTGAAAAAAAGAAAAAAGAAAAACAATTACAGAACTGTTTTCCTAAATGAATGTTTTCATGACCAAAATCTGAACTACTTCTGAAAATCTTGTCAAAGTATTCCTGAGGGTAATAATACAAATTTAGACAATAGTATTCTATCGTAATATCTTCACTCTATGCTATTTATCTAAAATCTTGATATTATAGTCTGTTATATGTAACTCCAAAATGAGTCAAAGGTTTTCATATGCTCCATAATTAAACCAGAGAAAGGGAAGGCAGAAGAGAACTACACTTCACATTATAACTACATTTCACAAGGAAGGGGGCTACTTAAAGGGACTATAACCATGGGCTACAAAACAAAGATGGCAGAGTTAAGGAAAACAGAGACAGATATTTTCATTCTAGGACTTACTGAGTCCTTGAATTTCTCATTGTTTCAATAACATTTTCAGTCAATTAAAAAAAAATAAACATATATCTTTTACTCTGCATAATCTAACCTAAGGACATTTTAAAAGAAACTGAGAGGGCTTTGGCTCAGTTAAAGTACATCTAAACTCCACACTCAGTCAATAGATTATGTTACCCCTGGCCAATCTAATTCATTTTGAATGTTACTTCCTTGTTGCTTAGGTTGATAAAAATTTTAAATCAGCATAATTGTAACACACATAACATAAATTGAAACATCACCTTCTTAAAACCTCCAGTTGGGTTTTGTGTAAGATGGGATGAAAGAAAAAGTTCACACCAAGTTAGGGAATTAAAAAATAAATTAATAATGTACAATCTTATTGTATCGGCTGTATATGGCACTGGGTATTAAATAGAAAAGCATGGAGCTAATACAACTCCCAGAGAAGACTCTCCTTCTCTCTCTCTCTTAGCCCCTCTCTGGGTTTAGCATTTCTCCAGGTACTTGTTCTCTAACTAACTGGTGATAGATGACTTACATGAATTTCATTGGAAAATGTGGTTGGCCAGGGTTATCTAATCAAACCAGGAAGAGAAGCCAAGCCAATTACTGTGGATGATACTCACCCTTCTCCTGTACTGTCTAGTGGTGGAGGGAAAGAAAGAGACTAATATTCATTCATTATCTACTGAATACCAGGCACTTTCAGACATGTTATTCCATTTATTCCTTATATGTGCCTCACATTTTACAAATAAAGAAACTGAGGTTCACAGAAATAAGCAAAAATCACACATCTTGGAAGTGAAAAAGCCAGAATTTAAACACAATTCTCATTCCAAAGTTCATGCATCTCCCATGAGGTCAGTTTTCACTCTGGAAGTTTAAATTCACAGCTGCACACAGACTTGTTCAGATCAATGATGGTACTAAAGCACTCTTCAAGTAAGTGGACGCTCAATATCCTAACCACTCCCAGGTTGCAGATGTATAAATCTATGCTTGCAGATGCAGACCTAGGACCAACAGGCACTCCGCCTGGTAACTGATACCCGTATAGTAGCCAGGTCAGCCAAGGTTCTCAAGGGTAACAGACAGCCCTAAAATCAGCTCTAAATATGGAGAGCCTATCAAGGCAGAGCTCTCCACCTACATGCAAAGACGGCTGTTCCCAGATCCATGTAATGGATTAAGTTACAATATGGGCTTACTCTTGCCTGCACTCTAGCTCTCTCTCTGTATGCTTTAAGCTTCTGATCTTTCTGAAGTTTTAAATTAATTCAATCTCAAAAATGTGAACCTGTATCTCTTATAGAATCCCAGAATAAATTATATCTCTTATATGGTTTTTTTTTTTGTGAAAACGAAAATGTAGGAATCATTAAAATCAGAAAGACTTTTTTTTCAGAAGAACATATTTCAGCATCATTGCTAAGAACTTTTGATTCCTATGGTCAATCTTACTGTATCGGCTGTATGCCATTGGGTATTAAATAGAAAAGCATGGAGCTGATACAACTCCCAGAGAAGACTCTCCTCTCTCTCTCTTAGCCCCTCTCTGGGTTTACCATTTCTCCAGGTACTGTCTATGTCAGACTTTTCCTGTCTATCTTTAAAGTGTGGCATTTCTGCCATTACACTGAACCAACAACGACTGTAGCAAAACTTCCACACATTTATGTTGCTATATAGAAATACACACTGCACTGTGAATTTTATGTTAGTAATAGGGAGGAAAAATAGTAAATTATGTTGAAATTTAAGAGTTGACTTTTATGTAGGCACTGTAAAGTATATAGCATGAGGGAGTTCAGATGACCCTACTGTGAGATATATATTTCAGGTGTGTGTATGGGGGTGGAGGGTGAATGAAAAAGAGATGGAAGTGGATTAGTAAACAGGCTTCACAGAAAAATAACAAATTTTGTTAACACTCCCTAAAACATGATTATACAATGCAAGCCTTACAAATATTACACAAGATTTTCAGGACTACCTACACCAAGATTTCTTACTCAATGTGCAAAGTATTCACTAGCAGACCCCTCAAATACCTGTAAGGAAACAGTCAAGCAGGGGGGATAGTAGACTAGAGAGAGGCTGAATCCACCTTCTTCCACCTACACACAGAATCTGCACCTATGCATAGAGCATTTCACCCTGAGGAAGAGCAAATACTGAAGTGAACATCTTCTATACAAGAAGGCACAGAAAGATCATACCCAATAAAAACCCCTAAATGGCAGAAGAGACAGAGACAGAGAAACAGGAACTCCACCACCAGCACAGCAACCAGAACAGGCAAGGGGCAGGGGTGTGGCTGGGACAGCCAGGCATGGACCCCTGCCCTGAGGCACAGCAAAAAAGCCTTGCAGGTTAAAGTCCAACTAGATCATAAGTGAAAGATCTAAATTCCAGAACTAAACATCCCATTGATTGGCAAGGAAGCCATTGGAAGCAGTCTGTGACAGGAGGAGCTAGTCAGCACCACTGCTTGTGCTCTTCCACACATTCACAAGGAGGGTGCATGAAGCTGAGGGTTGGCGCCACTAGGACAACTCCCCAGAGCACTGTGGCAGAACACACAAGCAGGGCTGACCATTGGCCACCAGCTGGACCTAGCAGGCACAGTTGCGGGAAGTCCCTAGCGCAGCCCAGAGAACCCAGAGACTGCAGGGAGACCATGTCTGCACAGTGTCTAATTCCAACCCCCAGAGGAACCAGTGGGCGCCAACATGCAAATTTTCTAGAGCAGCCCAGAGCACACAAGGGTCACAAGGAGACCATGCCCACACAGTGTCTAATTCTAACCCCCAGGGAACCTGTGGGTGCCAATATGCAAATTTTCTGGAGCAGCCCAGAACACTCAGAGGCCATGAGGGAACAAATGTGGACAATGTCTAATCCCGGCCTCCATAGGAATTCTCCACAGCAGCTGAGAGTTTACAGGGGCCATGGGTTAAGGTTTGCATACACATGGTGCCTGATCCCAGATGCCAGCAGGCCTACAGCCACTGATGTAAGAATTCCCAGGACAGCCCAGATTGCATAGGGCCTGAGGTGGAACATGCACAGAGTCTGACTCCACACAGCAAGAGGGACGTGGCAAGCACCCAAAGCAGGAATTCCCCAGAGCAGTCCTGAGAAGACAACAGTGTGCATAGGCCTATGGCTGAGAAGGCACAGGGGACTCAGCTGGCACCAATCCAAGGACTTACCTGGAGTGACCCCCGACCTGCCACTGGCCCACCACTCTATCCACAACCAGCACAAAACCCACAGGTTTCTTCCCAGGATCCCCTCCAACAGCCCCCCTATGCCACAACCCCAGGACCATGTCCTGGGAGCCTTAGCACCAGGAAAAGCCTGTCTCATATTTCTTCTGCTGTCAAATTACCCAAACCATGAGGCACACACAGTCTACTACAGGGAACTCTCCTACACAAAGCCATTCTTTCAATACTGGAACATCAAGCCCTTTCAACTAATTCATAGAACAAAGCAGAGAAAGTCATACCAAACGAGGAGACAAAGGAATATACTCCAAATGGTAGGACAAGAAATAACCCCTGGGGAAAAAAAAATCACTAAATGAAACAGAATTAACCAATCTACCTGCTAAAGAGTTTTAGGCAATGGTTATAAAAATAGTCACTGGACTTGAGAAAACAATAGCACAACTTGAGGTGAAAGAGATAAAAAGCCTAAAAAAGAACTGGAGATGAAGAATTAAATAGGAGAAATAAAAAACACACTGGAGGAAATGAACATTAGACTAGAGGATGCAGAAGAACGAATCAGTGACTTGGAAGATAGAGTGATGGACAGCACTCAGCTGAACAGCAGAAGGAAGAAAGAATTAAATGGAAAAAGAATGGGATAAGAAAGCTTTGAGACAACATCAAACATCCTAACATCTACTATTAGAGTCCTAGAAGGGGAAGAGAGAGAAAAAGAAGTAGAAAAATTATTTGAAGAGATAATAGCTGAACACTTTCCTAACCTGGGGAAAGAAACAATCTAACAGGTCTAGGAAGCACAAAGAGCTCCAAACAAGATGAACCCAAAGAGTTCGACAGCAAGAGAGATTCACATTTAAAATGTAAAAGATCAAAGATGAAGAATTTTAAAAGCAGTCAGAGAAAAGCAACAAATTACATAAATCCCATAATGATATCAGCTGATTTTTCTATGGAAACTCTACAGGCCAGAAGGGAATGGCATGATATATTCAAAGTGCTGAATGAAAAAACCTCCAATGAAAAATACTCTACCCAGCAAGGTTATCATTCAGAATTGAAGGAGAGATAAAGAGCTTCACAGGTAAACATAAGTTTAAAGAGTTCACTGCTACTAACATAGTCTTACACGAAATGTTAAATGGGTTTCTTTAAGAGGAAAAGACAAGACACTAAATAGAAGCAAGAAACTTAAGAAAGAAAAAATTTCCACTGGTACAGCAAACATATAGCAGGTAGTAGGTCAGTTACTTAAAAACTAGTATGAAGGTAAAAAGACAGTAGTAGTAAAAGCAATGCATCTAAAGATTAATTAAGGGAATCACTTAATGAAACACTATAAAAGAAGATATTCTATACATAAAATGTGGGGGACAGAAAGTAAGAAATATAGTGCTGTAAGAATGCTTTTGAACTTAGGTGACCATCAACTTATTATAGATTATTATATTCAGCGGGTGTCATATAAGAACCCCATGGTAATCTGAAATCAAAAACTTATAATATATACACAAAAAAGAGAAGGTAACCCAACCATACCACTAAAGAAAGTCATAAAACACAAGAGAAGAGAGCAGGAGAGGAAGAAAGGATCAAAGAAAAACAACAAGAACAACTAGGAAACATTTAACAAAATGGCAGTAAGTACATGTGTATTGATAATTACTTGAAATACAAATGGCCTAAATTCTCCAATCAAAAGACATAGGGCGACTGGATGGATGAAAAAAAAAGACCCATCTATTTGCTTCCTACCTAAAGATACACACAGATTGAAACTAAAGGGTAGAAAGAAATATACCATGCAAACAGAGATTTTTAAAAAAAGATGGAGTTACAAAATTTATATCATACAAAATAGACTTCAAAACAAAGAAAGTAATAAGAGACAAAGAAGGACATTATATAATAATAAAAGGATCAGTCCAACAAGAGAATATAACAATTGTAAACATCTATGTACCCAACAGAGAGCACCTAAATATATAAAACCAAATACTAACAGACCTAAAGAAGAATTTGACAGCAACATAATAATAGTGGGAGACATTAACACCTCACCTACATGAATTGAGAGATCATTCATAAAGAAAATAAAAAAGGAAACAGAGGTATTGAATGATACATTAAATCAGAGGAACTTAACAGACATATAAAACATTCTACCCAAAAGCCACAGAATACACATTTTTCTCAAGTACACATGGAACATTCTACAAAACAGATCACATACTAGAGCACAAAACAAGTCTCAATAAATTTAAGAAGACTGAAATTGTATCAAACATCTTAGACCACAATGATATGAAACTAGAAATCAAGTACAAGAAAAAAACTGGAAAAAACATGAAGACATGGAGGATACAAAACTGCTTCTAAATAATCAGTGGTACAAGGAACAGATCTAAAAGAAATCAAACAGTACATGGAGACAAATGAAAACAAACACAGTGGTTCAAAATATGTGGGATACAGCAAAAGCGGTTCTAACAGGAAAGTTTATAGCAATACAAGGCTACCACAAGAAACAAGAACAATCTGAAATAAACAATCTAACTTTACAATTAAAGGAACTAGAAAAAAAACAAAGCCCAAATTTAGCAGAAGAAGGGACATAATAAAAATCAGAACAGAAATAAATAAAATAAAGACCAAGAGAATAGAAAAAAATCTATGACACCAAAGCTGGTTCTTTGAAAGATAAACATAATAAACTCTTAGCAAGACTTATCAAGAAAACAAGAGAGAGGACACAAATAGACAAAATCAGAAATGAAGGTGATGTTACAACCAATCACAGAAATTCAAAGAATTATAAGACAACTCTACAAAAGTTATATGCCAATAAATTGGAAAACCCAGAAGAAATGGACAAACTCCTAGAAACACACACTCTTCCAAGAAAGAGAAAATCTGAACAGACTGATTACTAGTAATGAAATTGAACTGGTAATGAAAAAAACTCCCAACAAATGAAAGTCCATGGCTGGATAGATTCACAGGTGAATTATGCCAAACATTCAAAGGTAGCTAATACCTATCCTTCTTAAAGTATTTCAAAAAACAGAAGACGAGAGAATACTTCCAAATTTATTTACTCTAATACCAAAACCAGACAAAGACACTACAAAAAAAGAACACTACAGACCAATATCCCTAATGAACAGACACAAAAATCCTCAGTAAAATATTAGCAAACCAAATTCAAAAATACATCAAGACAATTATTCATCACAACCAAGTGGAATTTATTCCAGTGGTGCAAGGATGGTGCAATATCTGCAAATCATTCAACGTGATATGCCATATTAATGAAATGATAAAAACCATATGATCATCTCAATAGATGCTGAAAAAGCATCTGACAAAATTCAACATCCATTCATGATAAAAATTCTCAATAAAGTGAGTAAAAAGGGAACATACATCAACATAACAAAGGTTATATACAACAAACCCACAGCCAACATCATACTCAATGGTGAAAAGCTAAGAGCACTTCCTCTAAGATCAGGAACAAGACAAGGATGCTCACTCTCACACTTTTATTCAACATAGTACTGGAAATCAGACAAGAAAAATAAATAATAGGTCTCCAAATTGGTGAGGACTAAGTAAAATTGTCCCTATTTGCAGATGACATGATATTATATATAGAAAACCCTAAAGACTCCACCAAATAACTAATAAATGAATTCAGCAAAGTTGCAGGACACAAAATTAATACAAAGAAACCTGTTGTGTCCCTATATACTAACAATGAACTAGCAGAAAGAGAAATCAGGAAAACAATTCCATTTACAATAATATTAGAAAGAATAAAATACCTAGGAATAAACCTAACCAAGGAGGTGAAAGACCTGTACTCTGAAAACTGTACACTGATGCAATATATTGAAGAAGACACAAATAAATGGAAGTATATCCTATGCTCAAGAATAGGAAGGATTAATATTGTCAAAATAGCCATTCTGCCCTAAGCAATTTACAGATTCAATGCAATCTCTATCAAAATACCAATGGCATTTTTCAATGAAATAGAGAAAACAATTCTAAAATTTATATGGAACCTCAGAAGACCCTTAATAGCCAAAGCAATCCTGAGAAAGAAAAAGCTGGGGGTATCACACTCCCTGATTTCAAACTACTACAAAGCTACAGTGTTTCAAACCATATGATATTGGCACAAGAACAGACCCACAGATCAATGGAACAGAACAGACAGCCAGAAATAAACCCACATATATATGGCCAATTAATATATGACAAAGGAGCCATGAATATACAATGGGAAAAAGTCTCTTCAATATATGGTGTTGGGAAAACTGGACAGCTACAGGTAAGAGAATGAAACTAGACCACTGTTTTGTATCATACACAAAAATAATGTCTAAATGGATTAAAGACCTAAATGTAAGACAGGAAACCATACAATTCTGAGAACAAACATAGGCAAGAATCTCATGAACCTCAAGATGAGAAATTTCTTTCTGGATATGTGTCCATGGGCAAAGGAAACAAAAGTAAAAATAAACAAGTGGTACTACATCAAACTAAACATTCTGCACAGCAAAGGAAACCCTCAACCAAACAAAAAAGGCAACCTACTGTTGGAAGAAAATATTTGCAAATGATATATACAATATGGGGCTAATATCCAAAATATATAAAGAACTCATACAACTCAACACCAAAAAACAAATAATCCAATTTAAAATATGGGCAGAGGACCTAAATAGACATTTTTCTAAAGAAGACATACAGATGGCTAACACACACATGAAAAGATGTTCAACATCAATGATCACCAGGGAAATGCAAATCAAAACCACAAAGAGGTATCACCTCATACCAGTCAGAATGGCTAATATCCAAAAGACAAGTGTGAGTAAGGACATGGAGAAAAGAGAACACTCCTACACTGTTGGTGAGAATGTAAACTGGTGCAGCCACTGTGGAACACAGTATGGAGGTTCCTCAAAAAAAAGAAATACTATATGACCCAGCAACTGGGAATTTACCTGAAGGAAACAGAATTATTAATTCAAAAAGATATATGCACCCCCTGTGTTCACCAGCACTATTTACAATAGCCAAGATACAGTAGCAACTTAAATTCCCCTCAATTGATGAATGTATAAAGATGTGGTACATATACACAATGGAATATTATCCAGCTATAAAAAAGAAAGAAATCTTACCATTTGCAATAACATGGATGGACCTACAGGGTATTATGTTGAATGAAATAAGCTAGGCAGAGAAAGACAAATACCATATGATTTCAATGATGTGTGGAATCTAAAAATCTAAACCATCAAACAAAAAAGAAATAGACCTATAATTACGGACAGAAGACTGTTGGTTACCATAGGAGGTGGGGGCGGGAAGATGGGTGAAACAGGGTAAGGGGATAAAAAGATACAAACTGCAAATTGTAAAAAGAAGTTAGTCATAGGAATGGAAGCACAACATATAGAATATAACCAATAATACTGTAATACATGGGTTTGGAAATAGGGGAAACTACATTTACAGTGGCAGGCATCTAGTAATGTATATAATTATCCAATCACTATGTTGTGCATCCGAAACCAATATTATGTTGTACATCAACTTTAGTCCAATAAAGTTTACAAAACTTTAGTCCAAAAAGAGTCTAGCAGCTGGAGTCTTACAGCCAACATAATACAGCCATCTGGGCAAATGGGGGAAGAGATCAGGGGAGAGGTTTGCTGGGCATGGCACTGCCAGCCTCCCCACAGGAATGCCAAATACAGAAGGGGAGTAGACATGAGACCAGGAATGAAGAGCATCTCTGAAACTTCCTGGTGACTGAGCGCACTTGGTGATGAAGACCTCTTCACAGGAAATTGCTGAAAGAAATCATCTCAGAATTTCTTCAAGCTGCTTCTGAGTCCTTCATTGAGAAGCAGAAGTATTTTCACTCATTAGTGGATATTTTTCTATTCTACTCTAATTTATAGGTAGTGACCATTAATAATAATCAACTGCGAAAGTTATTTTCTTTTGCTTTTCTAAAAAACACCTTGAATGAATATTTATACGTTATGATTAAAGCTTACAAAAGGCAATTTAAGTTGCATTTTTTAAAATGGAATTCCTGAAAAGCCTTTTTTTTCTAAGCAAATCACCAAACTGTTCCTATAAATAAAAACCTGAATCTAGTATAATCAAGAGCCATGCCAAGAGAAATAGTTAAATCACAGAATTACTGAAGTTTTAGAACACACATGTAAAGATCGAGAATGTGAGTGCTCTGAGTTGCTGATTTACTGTACGTCAAAAGCTTGATGCAATGCCCTCCAGGCAGCTAAGGCACCAGCGTGAAGAAAAAGAAACAGCAGGAGAAGCTGACTTTAAAGAGTGGTAATCAGAGCAGTATGGTGGAAAACCATCAGCCAGTAGCTGATGCTTGACAGAAAAGTGTTCAAAGCAAGTTCAAAGTTTTGAGAGGCAAGTAAACCACAACAGAGCATGATAAATGAGATGACGTATCACTGGAGTATGTATTATTACTTCAGGCAATTAACGAATAAAATTAACCATTCTTTGTTAGGCTATTATCACAATTATGGTTGCCAGGAAGTGCTAACACTCTTCTCTAAATCAAAAAGTCATTTAGATTTCCAACTGAGGCAATTAGTTTCATTACATGACACTTTTTTATGGATGGTAAATCTGTGTCATTCCTTTTCAGATGGGATAAATGCTGCTTTCCCATTAACACATGCACAGATAGGCACACAAAATTTGTACTTTTAAAGGGCAATCTCACTTTGAATACTGATTAGGATAACAGACCCACATTTATCTTTACTGTGATAAGTTTTAAATAAAAACACTTTCATTTACAGAAACCTGAACGAATATTAGTACTGTTCATGGAACTCTAAAAGGTGCTGCCTCTGCTTCAAGGTAATTAAAATCCTTCAATAACGTAGAAACTCACCGTGAGAAACCGAACCTTGACTACTACTTTTAATACCCTCCGATTCAGATTTATTTCATTCTCTTGAGTTGAAAGAAAATACTTCGAAATCATTTTTATGTTTTGTATTTTGACACACTGTCTAACAAGATCATTTGAAAATGATTACTATAACTTCGTTATCTCTTGAAAATTCTCAAATCTACACATTCAGATGTGAAGCTCATTTTTCCTTTCAGATGAAAATAGCAGCTGAAGTGGGCATCCAATTAAAGCTTTATAACCACATCCTAGAAACTCTGAGCAGCAACAAGACTGTCTTGGTGGCAGGGTATTTTGAGGACCCATAGGAATCCTATCATGAAACCACCTCAGTAGAATCCCTTAACCTTTCAAGAGTTGCAGTCCTAGAGTCTGTGCCAGAACATGAACAAATGCACTCTATGCTTGCAGCACCAGGAGGCTGGAATCTTGCGCATCCTCACTGCATAGTGAATCTGTTCACATTTAATCCCCAATATCCCTATGCCTGTTACAAAGTGTTTCAATAACAATTGTTGAATGGCTGCAAGGTGAGAATATTTTTAACTGGTCCAAAGATAGTTTACAATATTTTTAAAGAACAATTTTGGAAGTTAACTATCCTTATATTACAGGGTTATATTTTCAAATTGTAGCCTCCCAATCTAGTAATCCAGAAAGAGTTCTCTTGGCTTCTGTTCACTGAAGAATAAACACATCTATGTCAAAGAGGAAGTCCACCCCCTCTGTGGAATCTTACTCCAGTAATAGAAGTGGAACTAAGGCAGAAGCCTGCAGAGACTTCAGTGGAGGATTATATACACATGCCACAGAACAAAAAGCATGAGAGCTCTATCCTGAAGACAAATCACTCCCTAGTTTGATTATGCCTCCATATCTAATAAAAGTGACAATATTATATCAAATCACTTTGTAAATTATAGAATGTTACACAAATATAGCATGGTAATTTAAAGTAGGCTATAAAACCAGTATCAACAATTCATGAAACTAATTAAAATGTAGATAAAAATTTTCTATTAATTTAAAAAACAAATTAATATGCAAACAGTATGCTACAGAAAAAGCTATTAAAGAAATAAAGCATTATGGATTATGTACATTAACTTAAAAGTGGCTATAAAAACTACATAATCCTCTCACTGTCTGTAAACTGTTCATGCTTCCAAGGACTCTTACATGCTTGACTGAAACAAACATTAGTCATAATTTATATTGCCCATTGTGTTTCCCTACAGGATAGACATTAATAATTCTTACCTTAGCCTCACTTGCATAATAATACTTAGATAAGAGCATTTCAATTTAAGGTTTTTTTTGAAAAATACTTAACCCTTGTTGGTTTTAATTCTGGGAAGGAAATAGCATTATTCTAGAGGAAAATATATAGCTGTAGTCTCAAACCTGGTGGATATGTCTTCTTTAAAATTAAAAAGAAAGTCACAGAGTGACAGCAAACATAGTGATGGTTTTGTTGGGTTCAATGTAAAGTAAATAGAATTTGATTCAAAATTTGAAAGCTTCCATGACATTTGCCTTTCATAAATAAATAACATAGCTTATCTGAAGACTTACTGCTATATTTTAAAAGATTAACACATCCTCCACACAATAATTAAAAATATTATTATATAGTCTAACACAATGCCATGTTTATACTGTCTCTATGATGATTACATGTTCACAACGGGAACATAAGTAAAGAATTTTATCATGTGCATTTTTTGTCATTAAAAATTTCACATACAGAACATAAGAAAGACTGCATTAATTTACAGCATTAAAATGTATTGGATGCCTAATATTTCACTAAGGTTGGTTCAGATTTTTCTATTATAAATAACGTTTATACTTTCTATAAAAATATTTGACTGTACCTCTAATTATTTCCTTATGATATAATATATAATATATTGAAAGTGCAGTGTTATTCCAACTATAAAGTTGATATATTTTATTTGCCATATATAAAACATAGGTTATAGATTTTGGGGGATACAATTTTATATATGGATACCTATGTATTTATTCAGATGTATATTTGTAAATCTACATGAAGAGAAGAAAGGGAGGGAGGAAGGGGAAAAGAGGAAGGGATGAAGAGAGAAAAAGTATGAAAATGGTTATTTCTGAATGGTGGAATTATGGGAACTATTTCTAGGTTTAATGTTTCCCATACTTTTCAAAATTTGGCTGTCTTGATCAGAAAAATATTTATCACCTGATACCTAGTTCACTGCAGAAAACTTTTAATCAGAACCTTAATTAAATTTTTTAATTTCTTCTATACTAGATTCACTCACACAAAGATTTGGATGAATGAGTTTAAATTCCATTTTCCAACTTTTTCCCAATTCAGGTGTTTTTAGTTACTTGGAAGAATGTTGAAAATTCTTTGAAACTATTCTTCAAAATTCAATACATAAAGGTTTTAAATTCACTTTTTTATATGCCCCATCACTTGTAGGAGTGGATTAGGAGTAGAGACAGAGGCAGGAGGGTTCTAGAGTCGAGCACCAATGAGAAGAGGTCATGGCTCCATGAGGAACAGCATCCCTGCCAGGCTGGTTGTTGGGAGCCTTTGCTGTTCTGCACAATATTTGGTTCTGGGATTTAGGTATATTATTTCATGATGTTATTTAAAGAAGTTATCCTTTTTTTCTGTAAGTGTGTACCAAACTTTTCACCCACTAGCATGGGATTAGTAAATGCTATCAAGGTTTAAATGATGAATTTCACAAATATGTTTAATAGTATACAATAAACATATGGAATACATGGAAGAAAAGACACCTGTTCAGCCTCCATAGTTTTAAAAACATGTTCACTTTAAAGAATGCAAAGGCAATTTTTACTGCCCTGCCAATTTTTATTGTATATAGTGAACAATTTGGTTTCTGCCATGTTTATTAACATCTTTAAAAGTACGCTAGATAAATCCTGGAAGCCACTTTATAAACATCTCTCAGGCTGATGAAATTTATATAAGTGCCCAGTTCCAATTTTCTAAATATTGTGTGAAAAGGTGAACTTGACAGTGGTCTCTACAGCTACCTATCCTAGATGCTTTGCCTTAATAAATGTGTGCCGGCAGAGTCAATTAATTCATAATGCATGAGTCACATAATGCTTATTGCACCAGTCAAGTGGAACCCTAAAAAGTGGAAATCTATTTTAAAATTGGGGAGAACAGGCTCTGCAAGCTGAGAAACATGTGCTTTAGGGACCAAGATGTTTGGGGTTGCATCACATTACCTACCACTTACTGACTACCGCAAGACACCAGGAGCTTTACAAATGACGTCCCTGTTACAATAAGGGTTGTTTCCATCATACTGTAGCTGATCACACCAAGTTTCTGAGAGTCACATTCCCAAAGTCATACTGCTTCTAAAAGGGGAAGCTGGACTTGGAACATGGATTTGTCTGACTTGAACGCTTTTGTGCTCTCACTTCCATCATGCTGGTGGCTGATGCTGTGGTGTGGGAGAGATCACCCCAAAGAAGTAATCATAAGTGATTCTTAGCTCTTTTTTGAATTGAATAAAAGCTATAGTTGTTCTAGTTAGAAATATCCAGACATGAGACACTTGAGCACACACATAAAAACCTTCAGTCCATCCGTGGATTCTCTAGCGAATCTTTCACTCTAAGTCAAGAAACCCAGAGTAGAGAAATATAAACATTTCAGGAGCAAGAGAGGAAGAGTGTTCTAAAGAGGAAACTGAGGAGGAGGAGAATTAAAGATGGCAAGAACCTAGAGTTATCGAAGTCAAGATTAGGGAGAATTTCAAAAAGGGAATTTTAAACGAAGACCTCAAAGAGGTCATTGTATTTAACAAATAGAAAGTCAGAATCTTTACTGTAACTACCTGAGCAGTAAGGCGAGGGTACTAAGACAAGAAGAAGCTCCAAAGATGCCAGCAGGTGTCATCTGAAGTGCCTCCGACCGGTGGCCAGTGGCTGCCTTGGATAATGTGTTCAATCACATGGAAAACGCAGCTTCTGAGGCTGGGTTACAGGCTTTGGGAAAGAGCACTGGGATTAATCAGCAATGTCTACAGGAGGCAAAAAGTGGAAAGTATGTGCACCAAATATTCGCCAATCTTAGTAGACAATTCTTTTGAGTAACTGTTTGTGAAAGGAAGAAAAGGAATAGGAGAGTAGCCAAAAGGGATACAGGGTTAAGGAAAACAACTTGTTTCTTTGTTTTTGCCATAAGGTGGGCAGAATTTGAAAATATTCACAAACAGACAAAACCACAACTGTTAACAGAGAGAAAAGAAACAGACTGCAGAGCAAAATAAATTTGTAAGAGAACACAGAAGTGGTATCAGGGAATAACGGTTAGGAGACAGGACATTGCTTTGTGTGAGAAAAGGAGAAAGTGAGGACAAATACCAACATATTTGGATGCAGGAAGCAGAAATGGCAGTATCCCATGCCCTAAATCTCAGGGGACTCTGAAGAGTCTGCTGGGTGTGAGATGGATATGGGAAGGGTAAGGTGAATTGTTTATTCATTCAACTAAATACTTGTTAAGGACCTCCAGGCCAGGCATTCTGCAGGTACTGGAAATATAGTAAATAAAACTAAGTCAGTCCCTGTTCTCACTCTTCTTGGGGAGACAGATGGAAAGAATGCTTACAAATAATGTGGCAGGTAGTGACAACAGCTAAGGAGAAAAATGTATGTGATAAAGAGGCAAGAGAGCAATTCAACAGGAGGGTGCTATTTTATAGACTGGTTATGGAAAGACACTCTTAACAGAGAAAACGTGGAAAAAGGAACAGTGAGGGAGTGTCCTATAAGGCAGAGCTAGAGTGCTTAAGTCACTGACAGCACGTCCCGACTAGAGGAAGAGATGGGTAAGGAGTGAAGTCAGAGAGGTGGAGGGAACAGACGTGGAGAACTTCATAAGTCATGCTAAGGACTTGGCTTTTAATCAGGGTGAGCTGGAAACCACCGGGAGGAGGTTTTGTACAGAGAAGTGACATAATTTAAATTATATTTGAAAAGGATCATTCATTGTGGGAAAAAGGCTGTAAGAAGGCAATAGGAGGTTTTTGTAACAATTCAAGTAAAAGATAAATGATGAGATGGGTGGCCAGGCAAATAGCGGCGGAAGAGCTAAAAAGTGGTTAGATTCTGCATATATCGTGGGGAAAGTGGTGCCAGATTTGCAGACAGACAAAAAGTGGAGCATGAGGAGAAAGGGGAGTCAGGAATCACTCCCAGGTTTGACTGGAGCAACGGAAGGAATGGGGATGTGGCTTACTGCTGGGCAAGGGACCTTAGGGGGCTGCTCTGGTTTTGGCCATATTAGGTTTGAAATGTCTATGAAACACCCACATGGAGAAGTTGAGTAGATGGTTGGATATGCAAGCCCAGAGTTCACAGGAGAAGTCCAGGGTGGAGATGGAAATATGGGAGCCTTTGACACCTAGATAATATATTTGAAACCATAAAATTATATGAAAATCACCTAGAGAGTGAATGTCAATATAAAGAAGGAAAAAGGTCCAAAGATGGAGCCTTTGAGCATTCCAACATTTACTGTCCGTGAAGAAGACAAAGAACTAGTCGGACTGAGAAGGGGTGGCTGGTGGGGAGCCGGGGGGTTCACCCCAACAGTGAAAACAAGCAGTGGACAAGCAAGGCAAGTTTCAGGAAGGAGGGAGCAATCAACTGTGTTGAATATAGTCCAGTAAAATGTGAACCGAACCCTGATCACTAAATTTGTCATGGTCAAAGTACTTAGTGACCCTGACAGGAATGTTTTCAGCAGGGCAGTAGAGATGAATGCCTAGTTAGATTCAAGAGAGAATGAGAAAACAGTATTTGGTGACTGTGGACAACTCTTCCTAGGAGTTTTGTTGTGAAGGGTGGTGGGAGTAAACAAATGCAACAGTGACAGGGAAAGAGTGATACGGGGTGAAGGCAGTTTTCTCATTTTAAAATATGGAAGATATTATGGTTTCATGTTATGTGACTAGAATTACCCAATAGAGAGGGAAACTCAATGATAGGGAGGGAGAAGATTGCAAGAGCAGTCACGGAGCAAGGCCGAGGGGATGCGCTCAGCTGCGCAGAAGGGACAGTTCATCCATTGTGACAGGAGGAAAGGACACGTGGGGTAAATTAACAGAGCTGGGGGTGGAATTTCTACAAGTTATGTTCTGATGGCTTCTGTTTTTTCATGGAAATAAGAGATGAAGTCATCAACAACAAAGTTAAATAGGGAAGAGAGGCTGGTGGGTTCAAGAATAAGGAGAAGGTTTGACATAGCTCACAAACCAAGGCAGTGACTGGATTACAGAAGTGGATTAGGGCTCTGGGCAGCACTATGGATCCTCTTGAGATCAGTGGTTGTAAATTTAAAATGAAACCAGATAATAGTGTCACCACATGTGGGTGCAGGTACGTAGTGGTGAGGTGTGTTTAATTAAGCTTGGGGTTTCCCCAGGCCAGGATGGAGAGACAGAGGGTGAAGGGGGTACAGGGGGATGCAACAGCATAATTAAAATGTTGGACCGTAACATCTAAACTGTTAAGAGGAAAGTGCAGATGTGGGGGGTGTGGGATCCATCTCTCTGTCAGATTTCTTTTTATTATTGTGGCATTATTTTTGTGATATATCCACTAGACTATATTTAATAAGCTTAACTGTATCGATACTTTTATTAATTTAATTTAGAGTGTCTGCTGTGTTTATCTATGATCATTTTTACCAGTACTGTTTTAACTGTTTTTAAAAACATGCTTTTTACATTAGTTATTTCACATTTCTTTCTCTTAAGGCTTAATTGTAGGAATAAAGTCTCAAAAACATAGTATACTAATAATGTTATCTGTATTTATTCAATAAGGACTCAATTTGGAAGTATAATTATGCAAAATATGTTGTCTAAAATACTCTGAATTTTTCTATCATCCTTACTGTCTTTAGACATTGCTCATGATGAACCTCCACAGAATTTCCATGAATCACTAATCCCTACATTTTCTGTAACAAAGCCATATAAAGTTTACCAATCCAGTCACAGAACTTTAAAAGTTAGAGTGCCTACTATGTAAGCAAAGTGCTGCTGAAATGCCAGAGGAAGAAATATGACACTTAGCGCCTTCAGGCAGTTCCAGAAGGAAGGACTGTTTTAAAGCTTCACTTTCACTCTATCAAAGGTAATGACATTTCATTGTGACTGAGTCAAGGCTCAGTAAGACATGGCGGTCAAAGAACTGGCTTAGCTTCTGGAAAGACCCTTAGCCAGTAGGGCCTCCCTCCAATCGCTACAGGCTCCTGACCCCTGGCATACCCTTCTTTCTGCTCTCCTGTCGGCCTGGTGTGCCCCTGCCCATTCCACTCCAAAAAATCCCAACCAGCTTTAGGGACTTCCCTACATCACAACCACTTGCCTGCTTTCCTACAATTGACAGACAAATTAATACATTTTCAGATTCTTTTTTGGGCTTTTCTTCCTAAACAACTGGAAGAACTTTTGACAAAGACCCAAATTGTGAAAACTAGTTACAGTCTTCACTTCCCACTGCAATAAAATTGATGTTATGGAAAAATAAGTCACCTTGATTTATTTTAACAGATAACTTTATACAGTTAGTGATGCTGGAACTAAGTTAGATACTGTAATGTAGTCTTCAAAAGTATACTGAATACATTTTATTTCTTCTCAAAATAAATGTTCTCAGGTGAGACAAGGAATGTAACTCAGCATTTTTAGAGCCACTGGCTAAATTACCTCTACTGATGAGGCTCGGCAGGTTCTTCCTGAATGATTCTAAATAACTGCCAAGGGATAAAAGATAGTGTTCATGGGCTGCAGCCACAGCATGTGTGGAGCCTACTGGGGAGAGAATAAAGTACAGACTCCAGTGCATAAATGGTTCTATGTCCTGCCTGGAGCATGGCTGACTGGCCATCCCTGAAATCACATAAATGAAAGGAAGTAGGCCAAGATAGATGTTTGTATTAATAATTGGTGTGCATGAAGTTAATTAGGCTATCCCACCAGGTCCTTCTTAAAAGAGTGGAAAGGCAGTACAAACCTCCAGAAATAAAGGCTGCTAAAGCAATCTTTTCAAAGCTTTTGACAAACTGCAAACCTCAGCCATTCATTTTTTTCTCATTGAAAGGAGAGTTCAGGGAGAAGTTTCAGCTCAGTTCACACACACACACACACACACACACACACACACACACACACACACACACAATATATATATATGTATATGAAGCATGAACTAGGACATCAGATCAGAGTTATGTAGCACTATCCTTATTCATAAAGGAAGTCAAGGAACCTGGTTCTGCCATTAAGCAGAGGGAGGATTTTTCACCGATGTCAGAGGGCAGGTGTAGTGCAATTCCGGGTTCCTTTGGCTCCTGTGTATATTCCCACATGAACAATCTGTAGTACAATGGAATCTGGTCCCCTTATTTATATAGGCATGTTGAAGTAGCAGGCAGGAAAAGTGGAAGGTAGTCCCAATCAGAAGACAGAGGTCAAGCAACTCAACCAAACCATGATTCACATTTTCAGATTTTTGAAGGAAACAATAAATTTGAAACTTCTTTACTTTGGGATCCTAGAGAATAGAGTTTAACCTGCCTACTTCCTGGGGTAGAAATTTCCCACATTCCCAAATTCTCTTTTCAACATCTCCCTTTCATGAAGAACCTCTAGTACATAAAGAATAATGAAAAATATTAAGCCCATTTAACAATGGTGTAGAATCATGGTTTCTT
Organism: Manis pentadactyla; assembly: GCF_030020395.1. Taxonomy (NCBI): domain Eukaryota; kingdom Metazoa; phylum Chordata; class Mammalia; order Pholidota; family Manidae; genus Manis; species Manis pentadactyla. The sequence continues at coordinate 91,769,984 of NC_080023.1, forward strand.
CTAACCTTTGTAGAAAAACACACTCATTTGTTTTTGCAGCAATATTTTTTACAACAAACATACATACCAGTTAAACTTATGCTGCCCCATAATAAATTTTTATTCTTTCACTTGCACAGATATTAATTGTCTAAATAAGATTTGAATACAAAAGAGCAAAAAAAAGTTTATAAATAATGTCAAATTACTCAAATATTTTAATTCAATTCCATAATAGATTCCCAAACTTTCTCTTAACCTTATTTTCACTTAAATTAACGTAAAACATAAGCATTTAAAAAGTAACAGTTTTAAGGTTTAACCCAAGTAAATACAAGACAGCTTTATTTAAAAGTAGGATATAGATTTCTTTCATGGTATTGTACTATTTCTTAACCACACAAATATTTAAAAAATGTTAAATTTTATGGGTGATTGAAACCTGAAAGTTATCTTTCTTATTTCTCTTAAAACACTGAAACCTTCACGTGCAGACACAGAATGTACATGGCTAACACATCTTGAGTGTCACTCAAGAAATACATTTGATGTGGTTTGTGCCATGATGATGAGAACATAATAAACTGTGAAAAATGTCATTTCTGGAATATTAGTTGGCCATAGTTCAGCAAGAGACAAATCTTTGTAACAGATGTGACATGTTGATTTTGACAAATTGAACTTTTTAAAATATGAAACGTTTAAAAAGATATTCCTTTAGAAATGAATTAATTAAGATAGAACACACAGTATATAACATTATTCATATGTCCATTTTCATCACTGCAGAATATTTCTGGGTCAATGTAACAGTCTTCCTTCAAATTCCTATTTGGGCTCCACTTTTAGTTCATTAATTTAAAAACTCAAGAGAAAACTTGCACTTCATTTCCAAAGTTCCAACCAACCAAAATCCTCAGATTTTTGTATTTATGCACTCTGAAATATTTCACAGTTTGAAGATAAAAATCTCAGAAAAAGATCCTTCTTCTAAAGTCAGATGTATTTTTTTCTACTTAGCAGAAAAGTTTGAGTTACAAGACATTCTGACTGTAGAGTCATCATCCTGGTCAACTGCTACAGATGCATCATTTCCAAATTTGTTAGAAGGAAATTCAAAGTCTATAAATCCCAAATACTAAAACTTAATACTCTACTATAGGACCTTTAGTATCCCATAACACATATATTTGAATAGAAGTTTTATATAAGTACAAGTATTCACATTACTGGGTTTCAATGATACCCTAAATGGCATTTAGCTAGTTTTGGTTATAGTTCAAAACTAAGAAGTTTGAAGATCTGTAATTTAGGACACTATTTAGATGCCATTCTTGGTATCCTAAGGTATTCAGAAGGCTAATCAGCAGAGTAGGACAAGGTGAGAACAGGTACACAACAAAAGAATTGTCACTTTCTAAAAGATTTATCATGTTCTCAGTAATAAGCCACCTGCTATAGCTACTGTCAGCGAGCAAAGGCACAAGGTAGCAAGGAAACATTCCACACCTGAAATGATGCTGACTTCAGTTCCCAAACAAAAAATATTCTACTCTAAACCATCTTCTTTGACTATTATCAAAACTCTTCCCAAAATAAACGCTTATATTATCCACGAAGCCTTATTTACTGACCATATAATAAGGGTATTATAAATCACGGAAGGTAGGGAAGTAGGCTTCTTCTTGGTAATCACTGTATTTTAGGCCAATAGATTGAGTTCCTATACTACAGAGAGGTAAGACAGGTTCATTTCTAGTAATAATTTACATGAAATATAGAAAGAATAAAAGCTTTCTATTTAATTTATATTTTTCAGAACACAAGCCTAGAAAATGATTAAGGTGCTTCAGTTATTACAGTTTCTAGAAAGTACCAGAAGTTCTAGAAATGACAGGAATGAAGGAATTTGCCTAATCTTTAATGATACTTTTTAATGACAAAATAAAAGCTTCCCCTCCTCACAATGACAAATAGGGAGGAGGTTTCCCAATCTAAATTCATTTTTTCCCGCGGTTTTGATTAAATATAAGCATATAGCAAACTTCATATTACAGGGAATATGCAATTTCTATAGCACAGGTCTTACAAATTACAATAGAATAAAAGGTCAAGCAATTTTTCATTTTGTTCAAAATACTCCAACGATCTGAAATTGCCATCAGTTTATTTATGCCCTGCAAAGTCTTTCTTCCTATACTCTATCAACTAAACCAAAGATAAAATAGGGATTTTTTTTCCCCCTCTAAACCGGGGATTTAATGCCTATGGGAAAATAGCATTCTTAACAAATAAAACGCAGGGGATCTCATCAGGCGACAGAATAAATCCTCATCTTTCACACAACTTTGAAACTGGTAAACAATACAAGAATTCAAAAATAGTTTCTTTTCAACTCATGCCACATAATGTACAAAGTAAGTTTGTGCGTAATGGCAAGGCCAGATCAACTTTCCAGACAGACATGAAAATTCAATGATTAGAGGCTTAATTTTAACATGCAAAGCAGCGGATTGGGTGGTGATGGAGGGGGGCATCAGGATAAATAATCCACACAACTGGAAGTGGAAGTTTAGGTCGTTTCCCATCTGAGGATATAGAAAGCAGAGTGGATAATGGTCAGGGTACCTGAAAGGAACCCACAAGCTGATTAATTCCACTCCAAGGAAGGGTTTCTAAAAACCAGTTCTTATACTTTCCCATTATTAGAAGTCTAAATTGAAGGCTACATACGGTGAAAGATATATACATTCAGCCATTACAACAGAAGGGCGATAAATTACCCAGGGTGCCTGCAGAGAACTCCCTAATCCACTCTTTCAATTTTCATTCTCACCTGTGAAAAAGCCTGAAACTGTATGCCGATTGGTTGTTAATAATGTGCTCTGGAAGGGAGTGAGTTGAAATGGTTCCCAAAACTGCAAATCAGAAGACAAAGTATGTGTGTCTACTACTGTTGAATGAAATTATATATCAGAACAAAGGACCGTGTCTGCAGTGCAGAACTGAAGCATGCTTTCATTTGTCCTATAAAAATCTGTGGCTCTGGGCAGCCCAAAGCTCAAAGTGCTTATATTTCTACTCCCAGAAGAATATCCCAAATAGATGTAGCTAACGGAAGCCTCCAAAAGGAAGTTTGTGATATGAAATTTAAAGTAATTGTTTTTAAATTTGTAGTTTCCAGATTGGGTTTCCACGGTTCCTGCCAAGCATTCTCCTTCTTTTTCCATGGGTCAGCTACACAAATACGGATTTCATTTGTTTATTAACAGAAGGAAGTGTGGTGATCCAGGCACTTGGTATAGATGCCCTAATTTTCCTATCTCTACTCTCCTTCCACAGAACACTATAAAATATGCGGGGACCAAGGCCAGGAAGAGGGGAGAGTGCACTGTGATGCGGAAGAGCAAGCCCCTGGCCTCTGGGCTCGGTCTGCAGCCCAGGCTGCCTCCCCATCAGCCCTCCTGACTTGGGCTCACCTCAGCCCCTGGCCAGTCCCTGCTGCTCCATTTTTGTCCTTTCCCTCAATCTCAATGTGGGCTCTGGGCAGCACAAGCGCCATCACCAAACACCCTTTCTTTTAGGTAGGGTCAAGTGCCAGTTTTCCAGGAAAGTTCATCTTTAAGAATACCAAGTAGAGAAGACTCTTTCGTTGTCATCCTCAAAAAGGTTTGTGAATCTGTATTTATCTGCTACAGGGAAATCAAATACAAGCATTCCAAAGCTCAGGGCTGCCCACATGCCACTTATGAGCAATACGTCACAAGTATGTCACTCCCCTTCTCTGAGCTCCACGTATAGCCAACAAGTAAAACAGAGCAATACTATCAGCACTGTCCGCTTCGCAGGGTTGTAACACCAAATGATCTATATGAAAGGGCTTTAGATCTTTAATTTCCAATTGAATGTACTGCATAACTACTAGCCAAAAATGCTAAAGATATCTATGTACACACCACAGCCAAAGTTACGAGGCTATGCATATGGGCTATGAAAGCTGAATCAAGGAAAGGGAGGAGGAAGGATTTACAGAGAAGGGAGGAGACATCAATAAAGGAGAGGTGTAAGGGTGCCCCTGTGCCCATGCAGCAGGGATCTGAAGAAGTACAGCTTGAAGAGGTGCTTATCAGGAAGCATTACTGTGATGGTTCATTTTGTGTCAACACGGCTTGGCTTTGGCCCTGGGCTGTTGGGTCAAACACTAGATGTTGCTGTGAAGATGTGATTGATGTTTACAGTTAGTTGATTTTAAGTAAAGCAGATTACCCTCGACAGTGTGGGAGGGTTTCTTCCAAACAGTCAAAGGCCTAAAGAGCAAAAACTGAGGCTTCCTGGAGAAAAAGTAATTTTGCTTCAAGATGGTAACATAGAAACCCTGTCTCAGTTTCCAGCCTGCTGGCCTGCCCTACAGATTTTGCACTTACCAACATCCACAATCACATGAGCCAATTCCCCCAAATAAATCTCTGTGCATTCAGTTGGTTCTGTTTCTCTGGAGAACCTGAGTGATACACCTACCAAAGCTGTTTTTACCAGAAAACCCAGTGGGTTCTCTTCAGTCTGTACCTTGTTTGCCATTTACCAGGAGCCTCTTCACTCCAGCCATGTCAGAAGTACAGTACAGAGAGAATATAGCCCAAGTGCGTGCTCATTTGGGTCACAATAAGAAGAGTTTGGTATCTTTTAAAGTAAAAAATATCTCCACTTAGATATTTTACCAACAATTCAAACTCAATATACTCAACCCTGAAATCTTTCCCCCCCATAAAGACTCCTTTTTCAGAGTTGCTGCTCCTGCAGTGTCCTACTCCGTCTCCACTGTGGAATCATCCTCCACTGCGCCTCTGGGTCACTCCTCCCATCCATTCTATAAATCCTGCAACTCTTCTTCAGTAGTTTTTCTTCTATGCATTCCTTTAACCCAGCACAGACTTTGTTCATGTGTCTTCCAGCCGCTACCCTGAAATCACTCTCAGACCAATTATTCTAAAAAGGCTTTCATTTATTTCTCATCAATTGCCCATAGATTTTTCTATTAAATTTGAAATACAATTGCTAAGTCTGGCATTCAAGGCTCTCTACATGGAATCCTGATCTAGCCTCCCAGGAAAACCTCTACTAATTTTATCAGGCATTGTCCCCTCCAGACACCATGGCCTCTGCAACAGCTCATTGCCAATCTTAGGCCACCCTCTTCCTCTTCACTGATTCAGTTAATTCCCATCTTTCAAGTCTCAAGTCAAGTTCCAATTTTCCAAGCCATTCACAGGCTTAATGAAAGGTCCTCACTCTGAATTAGCGTTGTGACTACCTGGCTCATTCATTTGGCATTTAAGCATAAAATGATTTGTATTATTAATAAAAAGTAAACATAGGTGAACACTGTTCTCTCCAACTAGATTAAAAGTTGTCTGAGACAACGACTATATTTTAAAAATAACTTAAGGAATGAAAGAAGGAGGGAGCAAGAAACTAAATGAGAGACCTCCCTTTGTGCTCATGAGCTATCAGCTGCAACTTGGCACTCTGTGTGTCTTCTATCCAAATGTATATTTCTTATTTCACATTATAGGAATGATCAAAAGAGATATTTTATTATCTGTCCTGAGGATACATGGTACTATCCTGAGCATACAAGGGTCTTCCAGTTGTGGTTGTTTTATATTACATCCATTTTACCCAACCCGGGTTGGGTAAAATGGATTACAGACTACAGTCTATCCTGGCTGATAGACCATAGTCAGGAAAAGAAGCAATGTTAATGAATACACATGGGATGCACTGAAAAGCAGGACCAAGGCCTTTTTATTGGTAAAGAAAGGAAAATTTTTTGTTTTTTCCTATTTGCCAACTTGTAGCATTTGACACACTCTCTTCATATTGAGACATATTCCTTTGTCTCCCATAGTGGTCATATGTCCTAATTTCCCTTCCACTTCTCTATGCCCTCCATCTCATTCTTCTTTATGAGCTCCAATTTGTCCAGTTATTTTTTAAATGACAAACAATTAAGGGGCTGAGGGGAGAACCTCATCTTCATGAGCTGAGTAGCCCAATCTGCTTCAATCACTTCAACAACCAGCTAGGCTTTGATTGTTCCTAAAGCCCTCACTCAGCTGACCTCTTCCCTGAGTGGAATGCCGACACAGCCCACCAGGTGTTTCCACCTAGATGTTCCACTGCACCTGTAACTCAGCAACTCCACATCCGACCTCAGCATCACCGCTGCTCAGTCTTGCTCCTCCTCTCTACTCTCTATCCCGGTGGCCTGCACTGTTATTCCTCAGGCAAGACCTTGGGAATCACCCCCAGCTCCTCCTCACCCCTACATCTAGTCATACATTTCTGCCATTTCTAGCTTACTAATACCACCTGAATGACTCTATCCCATTCTCCACATCTCTTCCAGGCTATTTTATTTCTTAGCTAAATAACTGTAACAATACCTTAATCATCTCTCTCTTCCCATTTGTCCTCTTCTTGTCCTTCAGCAAGAATGATTTTCCTGAAGTATTCATCTGACCATACCACCCCCTTCTTAAATCCTTCAGACTCTGTATACTTTTAGGGTAATCACTTAATATGGCACACAAGGTCCTTCACAGCCTCATCCTACTCCAATCTCTGCTCTACTTATTTCCTAATCTCCTCCTTGAACTTTACACTTTGACTTTATTTAATGTTCAGTTTTCCTGAAAACTATTCTTTCTTATGCTTCAAAGGCCTTGAAAATGCTACCCTCCTTGAAAACACCTCACTGCTTAGATTTTTCACGTCCACAACACCATGACTTAGATCCAGAGGAATGCCCGATCTCCTCCCCACCCAAATCTGGATTATTTACCCCTTTCCCATTGTATTTCGAAGTGACCTGAACGTACTTCTTATAAGATATTGTTATGCTTTGGGGGGTTTTGTTCCCATTATAAGGTCCTTGGAGATAGTGGCTATGTCTTATTTCCTATGTTATTCCCATCATATGTAACACAGGGCATGGCATGTATGAGGCACTTAATATGAGTTTACTGAATAAATTAGTGAACAAATGGGCAATATATTTTAAATAATTGTTTGAACTAATTATTAAAATTCTCTTCCTGCCTTCATATCATATGATTCTATCCTTTATTCATTTCCTTGACCAAAGAGAAACACTTCCTCGTAAAAAATTCTGTGGAAATAAAAGCTAGAGATGTACATATGTATTCCTGAGATTGAAAGTGTTAGCAAGTAAGAAACCAAGAAAAAAGCTTATTTTATTTGAACCCTAAGTAAGTCTTAAGCATGAGGACTTGTGCTTTAAAAAGTGTATTAAAAATGTCACTATGATGATGTTTGAAAAACCCTAAGAACATTTAGGTAAGTCTGAGACACTTTAGATTCCAAGCCTTGATATCTTTTTAATTCCACCAAAGCAGGAACTAAATAAAGTTCATTTAAGACAAAGGAGGTAATTCTTTCTATATTATAGTTCAGGACCTAACAGGTCTGATCAAACAGGTCACTTAGCTAACTCTAGGCCAAATATTGTCCAGTTTCAGGGTGACCACATGCTGAATTAGAAATTAAGAAATTAAGAAATTAGAAATTAGAAATTAGAAATACACAATTAAAAATTAAACAAGAGCCACTCTTTGTAAAAGAGGACACTATATAGCATTTTAAGTAGCTAGTTTGGAAGAATGTAGACATTAAAGTCTACTCTGTAATCATATGCTGCCAAAGATTATTGCTTAGTCACTCATGAAGAAATAATAATGTACGCTTAAAGCACTCATTAGAACTTGTTCAAAACAATAACATTCAAAGTGTGTCCACACTGCTTTCTAACAAGCACTTCAGACTGGCTTTCTTGACTACGGCTAGTTACTGCCTCACAAATCCACAGAAGTCATATAATTGCTTCCCTAATTTGTCCCATAATATATATATATCCTAGGAATTCAGCAATGTGACTAAGTATTTGGTCACAACAAAGTCAAACAGGAAGAGTGACATGACGCCCCATTTGGCTGTGGACTGGATATTAGAAAGGTTAACAAGTGTTGAATCACAACCAACAGCAAAGACTTTAAAATGGAGAGGTTCCTCTTTCAGTAATTGTAACTGCCTTGTGCCACCTGTTTGTTTTTTATTTTTTAACCTAAAAAGAAACACTCTAAGCTCTTATTTTATCTACCACCTATCTCTGGAAGAGAGAGGACCCATCCATCCCCAGACTTTCTTTGGTTTTGATCCTGTTTTCCACCATAAGAATGGCAGTTGTTCACTTTTCAAATCTCATAAAACTCAGTCTGAAAGTTTCTGTTATTTCTCCACAGAAATATTACTAAAAATTAAGCTTCCACCAAAACAATCAGGAATATGAAACAAGAGAGACAACCAGAATTGTTCCCAGTTAAGATCACTCTGGACCCAATACTGTTAACGATACAAGGGAATGAAGTCACCATGTGGCAAGAGAAATAGTAAAGAGAAGAAAGAGAAGCCTCTAACAAGTGTCTTTTGGTGCTTAAAGATGATGTGATTGCTTAAAGAAAAAAAGGTCTTCATTATCACTGAGGTTATGAAGTGATCCGTGGGGCCTGGAGCTCACTGCCTGGCACTGATAATCTTACTCTTCTTACAAACTACCTCCTGGCATTTATATTACTTTAAAACACAAACAAAAAATTTCCTTCTTCTTTCTTTGTTCATGGATTCTAGTGATAACAGTATCGATGAATGTTTTTCTTCTCTAAATTGTTACAATACGACAGAGGTCACGTTTTACCCAAGTGACATACCTATGTACATTCGTCCCGGGATTTCTGTTTCTTTTGGTTAAGGAATTGTTTCCAGACAGGGTGGCAGAGATTATCTGTCACAAAATTTGTTTACCTTTTCTTCTGAGCCCATAGCTACATTTCTCTACCTCCCTTGAGTTAGTTGTGAAAATGTTACTGGACTCTCACAAAAGGAATGTGGTCACAAGTGATATAAACCATAAAATTGTGTATGTCTAATGCTGGCCAAAAAATCTATCTATGATTGCACCTCTTTCCTTATTTATCTTCTCGAATGGCTGCATACCTAAGCCCAGGATAAACTTGGAATGCAAATGTGAAAGATGGCAGAGTCTTCATTAGTCTGTACCTGAAAGAAGCATGGCCCCTCAAAATGTAGAAGGAATAAATTTCTTAGTGGTAAGCCACTAGCAACTCAGGGTTTGTCTGTTTTAAGAGCTAAAATTCTAGAACAGATGGTATCCAGAAACAGACAAGAAAAAATAATGTAAAGAAAAATATAGTCAATATTTTTGTTATGTCTATTTCCTCCTGCTTCATTTTCTTTTTTAACTCTAACACCCTTATTTATCTCAAGTGTGGGTCTTTATCCATTCTCTCTGCCCCTTCAAGAATTCTGAAGCTCTGCTTAACCTGGCACTAAATCTACATAAGCGACATGAGAGGCTGCAGTGAATCAAATCACCAGCGAGCACAGTTCCCTCTTCAGATGTGGCTCCTGAGCTACTCAAACCAGAAGACCTAAAAAGCCATTGGGAATCTATTCCAGGTAAGAATTACAGTTACATTCTCTTTTCCTACCTTTTGTTACATGAGACAAAAGGTAGTATCCCAAAATGAACTACCTGTCTGTAGCAGCCTAAGGCCATTCTAGTCTAGCTCTGTTCCCAGTCTTTAAGTGCAAATTAACTCTCCAGTTTTGTTTTGTTTGTTTCTCTGGTTTCTTATGGCGAGTACATCTGAATTTATCTAGCCATCCTGGTATTCTGTAGTGATACTGCTTTGTATAAGATAAATGGTTTGCTCCCCGCCCCAACACTAATACCCTACTATTATAGAAAAAGTAAAAGTCACTACACTTTCAAAAGCACACCCTTTGAACCCAAATAGAAATAATATTTTAATAATTAAGCAGGACTACAACCAAAAAGCAATTAAAGAAACATTTGCTGAAATACTCCATGACAATTTTATATTCGATCTTCTTGACTCAACAGTCAAGCTCCTACCTCCACAAAATTTACTTCCATTA